>NC_056735.1:1819152225-1819452225 GCF_019279795.1 Protopterus annectens
CCCTACTCCCCTTTTCCTTAAAGACATTTAATAAGCACAAATCTCTCCCCATATTTTTATAACCCAGTAAATAATAGATATAATGGTACAATAAGTTCTTGCTGAAGTGTTCTCAGGTCATTATTACATATTCTCTCTCCTCTCAGTGCTTTGTTTGGATCTAGTTTGCATAGTTCTTTTTCAGTATACACTGTTTTGATTCCAATATCTGAGGTTATCTGAATATCACTATAACAACTTGGCATCCCCTTTGTAGAGCTGAACTGTTTTGCATAAGATTCCAGAAATATGTCTGTAATCTGTTTTTAGAGAGTAAATTTTAGAATCTACTTACATTTTATCAATTTGTGTGTTTTTACTCCTTCCATTTTTTATATATCTATAAAATGGTTTCCTATTATTCTCAATATCTTTATGTAAATTTTCTTCAAAATTTTAAAAGGAAGAGAAAGCACCCAGTCGAAGTAGAGGTACTGATAATGATATATTCCACAAAAAATCGATGAGTCCAAGGTCAATATAACGCTCAAAAAGATGTTTATGTTTATTTAAAGACTGACAGTACAAAACTTGCGTCGACCTAGGTTTCGTCCGTCTCCAGGGACTTCTTCAGAACACAAGTGCAATTCAAAATACAAGCCCTTAAATACCCAAAATTACATAATCAATCAATGAAAACTATTAACCACTCGTTAGCTGTGAAAATGAACGCAAATGTAAAAGTATAAATATAAGATAAAACATATATAAAATGTAGGTAATAATCAATGTAATACACCTATCAAATACAATTATGTAATTTTGGGTATTTAAGGGCTTGTATTTTGAATTGCACTTGTGTTCTGAAGAAGTCCGTGGAGACGGACGAAACCTAGGTCGACGCAAGTTTTGTACTGTCAGTCTTTAAATAAACATAAACATCTTTTTGAGTGTTATATTGACCTTGGACTCATCGATTTTTTGTGGAATATATCATTATCAGTACCTCTACTTCGACTGGGTGCTTTCTCTTCCTTTTGGTATTTTGGTCGTGTTTGGTTCCTGGTTTCTTCAAAATTTTCTTAATCTTGTCTCACACTATGTTTAATGTGTTTGCCCAGCTTGTTTATTTCAGTTTTGAAAGTTGTAGTTCGACCTCTTTTCCATTTCTTATATTTTTTGTTTCTCACCTTAATTAGGTATCTTGTTCTTATGAAGATATATCTCCTTGTCGTTCTGTGCCTAGATGCTGACGTTTAATACTTTTTTGAGTTTTTGCAATCAAACAATTTCTCTTTCAAAACTTTCCACATTCCTTCTGCAGTTTTTCCACTGAACACATCTCTCCAATTAGTTTTACATAGTGACTATTTTGCTTCCATAGAATTTGTAATTAATCTTCTGTGCTTTGCTTTAGATTCCAGTTTGGCCGAATTATCTAGCTACAAATTAACCTTTATAACCTCATGATCACTGCACATCAACAGTGGTAAAACTTGACCTGATGTAACAGTAATTTCTTTAGGTATACAAACAATGTCTAGTGTGTTCCCTTTCCTGGTAAGTTTTTATTCAATCTGAAGCAATTGCTGTTCTTTAACATATGTGGTAAATAACTTCCTTACTAATGGTGTTTAATCAATATTATTCCAGTCTGTGTCTGGTAAATTTAAGTGCCCAGCTAATATTATTCTTCCCTCCTTTGTTCCATGCAAGAAGTTTATGAATTCTGTTAGGCTATCAGCACTTGACCTTTTTGAGTTCTCTCTTTTCACCTGCACCTTGGCTGTTTTTTCTGCCTTCTGTTTTGGAAACATGCTGCCTTTTTCTGTAGTCTGAAGATTTTCCGAAAGAAATATGTTATCACTGCCTGTAATTTGTGTGTTACATAACAAAGTAGTGATCTTTTTAGTATGTGTTCTCTTTACTTTACAGACGTTTATCAGTTTCTTTTTCTTCCCTGATATTTGTTGTGAACCTCCTCCTTTCTTTGTTCTTTGCAGACAATAGACACAGCCTTTCCTGAATGTGTTCTAGTTGCAGTTTGTATAACATTATTTATGTCACCAGTCCAGTTATTAAAAAATGTAACAACAGTTCTCCAAGCTGTGCCAATTGCACAAGTACAGTTGTCATCAGTAAGTCTAGAATTACTATTAATAATGCTAAGGAAATCATCCAGCTTTTGACTTGAGAAACACAGATCACCAGTGTTATCAGGTGTTAACTGTAAATATAGATAGCATTCATTACACTGTACAAGATGCTTGTGCATTAGCAAATCGGCAATGGCATACTTATTTAAGAAATCCATATCCAGCTTCAAATGAATAAAAAATTATAAAAGAAAAAAATAATCAAAATCAGTTATCACAGAATTCAAATAGAACTTAAATCAACTTCTGTGAGAAAAATCACACAAATACATGACTAAATACTAAAGTAAGTGCAGTAAAGTTGCTGCTCTGATCATACAATTTCTGAAAGTCAGACAAAAGCTGGAATTTCTTTGTGTCACACACAAATGCACGCAGCAGCTTCTGCTCACTGTCATTTGCAGTTGCACCTCTTTTTAACAGTAAAGATCAATAAATCACAAACCAAGACAGGATAAGCTCTGGATTGTCTTTTCTGCAGTCTATGTGACTTTATAGCTGACTTTTTAGTGTTTCCTTGTCTAAAACTTATCCCTTTCTAACAGCAAACAGTCAAAATTAAAGGTAAAACAACAAAATATTAATCAAAGCAAATATTGTCTACAAGCTATCACTTCTATCCTATATAGACAGTGAAACACAGTGATAAGAAATAAAATATAAATTCAAATAAACTTCTCTGACCAGGCAACTCCACAGTAAATCACAAACCAAGACAGGGTTGTTTAGATACTAGTAGTGTTTTTTCCCTTCCTCATCTACTGAACAGAATAATCATACTTCTCAACCTCTTGGAGCAAAAATCTGGACAAAGCCATAAAGAATGGGGGAGGACAAAAGCCCCAAAATAGGGACACTTTTTAAATATTGCTCTTACAAACTTAGAAAGTTGATAGAATAACAGGTTTTGCATTAGCATGAACTTTCTGAAGAGTATGACGTCTGAAACTCAAATGTATGTCAATATTTCCTGACTTCAACCCTCAATGATTTACCAGAAAATCACAGTCATATGAGAAATGGACAAAAATCTGGATATTCTGTGAAAATCTGTACAATTGAGAGGTATGAGAAGAATCATTGTTGATGGAGATTAGAAAAGATTTCTGGACAAACCTGTATAATTCAGATGAAGATTAGTAAAGATTCCCACATAAACCTGTATAGTTTGTAGCAATATATGCAGACACAATGATGGGTCCCATATTTAAGATAACCACAATGTAAAATTATGGAGAGAGCAAAATAAAACAGCCAAAGTAAAGTTTAATATAAAGAGATGCTCACATTATTACTTGGAGAAAATACATTATTAAGGATTTCAGAATAGGGTCATAGGTGTTTACTAGGTTAACAACCACAAGGGTCTTTTTAAGCCTAGCCATGCATCACAAATCTCTGATAAGTTCTGATACTCTTGATAAGTGTAAGCATGGGCTAGGGAGATGAACCATTTACAGTTTCCTGTTTGTATCAGAGACATAGGTGCTAAACCAGGGATGAATTTCTGGTTTCCCATCCAGTTTTCCAAGCTGCACTTGAATTGGATTAGAGAGGAACTCTTCATCACGTGGATGGGTAGCCTATTCTATAGAAGGGTAGTCTCTGGGATACATACCTATCTCTCCATCAAGTCCTATTTATATCACAGGCATGGTTTAAATCTTTAGAACAGGTAATTCTGGTAATGTTTTTTTTGTGGATATGCAGGTGGTCCTTCAGAGTGGGGTCTGACAATGCCCTGTATGCCATGCATAGATCTCTCCTCAAAAGCCTGTAGGAGACAGAATACAGGGATAGGGCCTGGAGGCAGTCTGCATAGGACATATTACTTACACCCTGTATTCTTTTAGTGAGGAACCTCTGTGGACGTTCCGGCTGGATATGGCTGGTTAGGTACATACAAATGTGGACATTGTACTCCATGATAGGTCTGATGAATGCCGAATACAATGGAACCTCAAAGAATCTTGAAGAATAAAAATAATTGGGCAGAGGATTTATCAGGTGATGAAACTTCACTATTGGTAAGAAAACAGTACTTCTTTCTTTTTTTATAATATATCTTTATTGATGATGCACCAAAAACAATACAAAACCATCTCTTCATATATGGGGGCAGCACAATATCCATCAGCAATTGGTCTCTTTGAACCCTAAGTCTTTGCTATATAACACAATTCTGATGGTAACACAGATTTTTTAAGTTATATGTCATAAATGCTTGTACTATAGCATGAAAAACAAACAAAAAAATCTCCAGTTACTTTCAGGAAAAAACAGTTTACTCATGGCTATGACAAACTAATAACACTTTGAGCATCATAACCTGAGACCAGTGACCAGTTAAAATAATAAGAATTATTTTGGGGCTGTTTCTGTTTTTAGACCCTTCAGTAACCCACATTACTACTGTCTGTTTCTGATTTTTCCCATTCAGTTTAGCCAAGTCTACCATCTTCCAAAAACAAAGAATACAGTGGATGTTTATCATTATGATCACTGCTGCAGTAGCCTTGGCTATATGGGCTATATTATATCCTGCACAGGATATAATAGCTAGACTGCTTCCAAAGCTTCAGGGCACCTTCCACTCACCCAAACTGTTAGCTTGAGCTACGTTGACTCAGAGCTTTCCTGCCAGAGACAAGAGTTCTCCTGTATGGGCTTTTGAGGATTGACAGTCAACTAACACTGTTCCATTCCTGCAGGGCTGGCCTTTGGTCAACTGGTGCCCTAGGCAAAAGGGCTCCACAGCACCCCCACACCACCCAGTGCCCCCATCCTGGTCTACCTACACCATCCAGATTATTTTTTTCTTTGTTTTTTCTCACAGTTTTTTTACTGTTCAGTTTTTCCTGTATTCATTCAACGCATTTTAAGGAAACCATTTCTTTACTAAAAAAATAAATAAACAAATACATACTGGAGAAATACCCCTGCTGTTGTGGTGCGCTAGGCAGCCACCTTTTTTGGCCTATGCCTAAGGCTGGCTATGCAATTCCTGGATGGTTAATTTCTCTTCAGGGAAGATCCTTCCTCATTACTGTTTTACTTCAGAAAACATGCTTTTCTTCTTTAAAAGAAACACTTTAAAAGAAGTACTTTTAGTCTAAGGAAAAATGTTTTTGTTGACTGTCTGGTGACTTTTATGTACTTTTAAATGGAAGTGCACTTTTTTATTTTTATGGTAAAAACTTGTTTAAAGCTACTGTTTCTGAAGAGAAACAGTGACTAATTTAATTTTTTGGGTTGGGGAAAGTGTTTAATGGGTTTTTTGCTGGTTTTTTTTTTTTTTTGTCTGGGGAAAAAGTTACTTTTTTGCTTCTTTCCTGTTTTACTGATATTTGCTGCTGAGACTCCCTGGGAAACAGACTGCTCATCTTTTTCTTCAGATCTCTCTGGTGTAGTCCACAGAACCACTATGGACCAGGCATTAGGCACATCCTCTGTGCCACACTTGTTGGTCATGGGTGAAGGGGCCAGGTATTGCTGCCATGCTTAGCCAGAATATTTTGCACGTCCTAGTGGCAGCTGTTGCTGATGATACTCATATAAAAAAGATACAGAAATTTAAACATTTATGTTTTCCTATGCCAGTTACTCTTGACAAAAGTAATTTATTGTACTAGCTCAGGGTCTTGTGTAGGCTTTTGTTCCTGCTTGTAAGACAGTATATGATAAAGAGAAAGGGATTCTTCTTCCCTTAAGAGTTTCAAGAAATCATATCTGTAGAGGACTGTAAATAGACAAGTGCATTTTTTTCTCATCAGGTTTCTGATTCTTATTCTGAGTGTGGTTTCTTTTTCTACCTGTGAGGGATTCTCTTCTTCTGGGACTGTTTCCAAGACGAACCAACATTTTCACTGGTAAAATACTGAGGTTTTTCAGTCCTTCAGAAAATATTATGATCTGTTATAACTGAACCCTCTCTCCAGTTCTGTCAGCCTTGTAGAATGCTTTTGTTGCAGCCTGCAAATTCTCTGACAGTCAGCCTGCTTTCCCCGAAGAAAGCAGACAGATTGCATAATTTTCTTCAGTCTTTCAAGTTTTTTTGTCTGATCCAAGACCTGATCCGGCAGCTATAGCTTTAGAAAATTCAGCTGTGCTAAATATTTTGTTAGGTTTAAATTCTCTTTCTATTAAAGATCATGTTTAAAGGTGCAAAACGTGCTTTTCTTTTCCAAAAAAAGTGTTTGCTTGCATCTTTATGCTTGCAAACACTTTTCCTATATGAAAAGAAAAGTGCATTTTGAATCATTAAAAAAATATTAAGTTTTAAATATTGCTTCTGAACCTGGAAGACTAAATGTAGTAAGTCATGTTTATGGCATCGTATTGTCCCATCACATAGAGAAGGTGGCGTAAAAACACACCTAGAAAAATTAGAGCTGGAATGGCAGCTGAGGTTAAATGCCACTGAAAAAACAGGGCTTACTGATAATTGTTCCCTCAAGTGTGTCCTGAAGCGTAGGTATGCGAAGCTTTAAATTTTATGTGTGTGTATTAAGGAATTTTGTCTTGTGTGTTCAGGGAGGGGGGGCTATTTACATTTACATTGGGTTTGCAACAATAGGTAGAAATACTGTTATAAGCAGGTAGGATATATATGTTATAAAGCTCTCCAGTTTATATGACAAGTATAGAAATAAGACGTGCTGGGTGTTGGTCAATGTTTTTAATTTTTTGAATTATTAACATAGAATTTATATATTTTTTTAAATGTTAATTATGTGAATGAACAAGTCTCAAGTATTTTTTAATTGAGTTGGTCATATGACTAAATGCTATTTAAATGGGCTATTACAGAACATTGTTTTACTCTGATGAAGCCCAGTGCAAAGTTGGGTGAAAGCGCTTAGTTTAATAAATACTGTCTTGCTTGTACTTTCGGCGGTGGTCGTTTTTCCTTTTTTTATATTCCAGTAAGATATTTGACAATACAGCAATAGAGCTATGTAATGCATTCAAATGTTTAACTGAAAATGATCCCAGTGTTTTATTTCTATTAATTAAAGTGTTTTAATTTTACCAGAATGTATACAGTTCGCTATAAAGAAAATGAGAAGAAAAACTGGCTGTTTCAGAGTTGCCCTACAACAGAAACTGTAATAGATAAACTTAAACCAGACACAATTTATGAGTTTGGAGTGAAAGACAAAGATGACCGAACCTGGAGCAACAGGGTCATTCACAAACTGGAAAGTATGTATTTGTTTTAGTTACCTTTCACTGAATATGCAGTAATAACTCTGCTATGGATGTAAGCTACTCAGAAAAGTAGCCAAGGTATATTCCAAATAAGATAGGAATTAAATATTTTGGCTAGTATACTAAAGTAAGTTAATTGTGAAAAATATTTTTTATGAAACACGCCTTCAGAGGCCTCCCATACACTACCTTCAGAAACAATATACAAACAAAACCAAGTCGACACTACCTACTACACATAAAAATACACATCACAGTGTCTCTACAAGCAAGCCCCTAAGGCGAAACACCACACATTCAAACGTCTTGGTCATAGGCACCTCCATCATCAGACACATAGACACTCCCCCTCACCAGGTTGGATAAACAGAGGGTTAGACTCAGTTGCCTGTCAGGGGTCAGGTATTCCTAGATCATGCAGGTACTCAAGTTACTCAACCACAAGTACCAATGTGACTGAATCATAGTCCATGTAGGTGAGAATGACCTGAGACGTACCACCCTGGACTATGTGAAGAGAGACATGAAGGAACTCTGTGAATACATGTCACAGGCTGTTATGAGCCTCGTACTGGGCAGCATTCTACCCTCACCAAGAATGGTGCCACAATACAAACAGAAAATGATTGACTTCAGTAACTGGCTTATCTACAGGTGTCATTCCAAGAGGATCCAGTATTTGTTAGCCTGAAACAGCATGATCAATCAACCATGCTGCTTTGCTAGAGATGGTCTGCATCTATCACTGCTAGGCTTTCAAATACTGGCCAAGGCATTAGACACCTCATAATACCTTTTTTAGGTGGTGTCAAGCCAACAGACCTACCAGTGTAACAAATTCTTCTAATGCCAAGCTGAAGGTACTACTGCTTAATGCTAAGAGTCTTAACACAAAAATGCACTCTCTGAAAGCTCTCCTCACCCTGGAGAATGTTGAAGTTGGTGCAGTTACAGAAACGTGATTCAAGGCTGCTGAAGGCTCCTCAGCATTGCAAGGCTACAATGCCTATCACACATTCAGACTACCCTCTGAAAAGAAAAAAATGAAAGGAGGAGGTGTTCCATTTAAACAGAAAACAATCACACCTCTAGATTGGTCAAGTAGAATGACTTCCTTGAGCTACTCAGTGTCCAAATGACCACAGGGAAAATCCCCCACCATGTCATTTCTAGCTACAGGTTCGCAAACATGAACCATGAAAATCACTCTGTGTACATGAAGTTACTAGAATCACTTACCATTCAGCCTAGCACACTACTCATGGGTGATTGTAACTACCTCTCCATAAACTAGGAAACATACACATCCACTAACTTACAGGCTCAGAGATTCCTGGACTTTGTCAGTGTAAATGCTGTGGAACAGCTAGTTTGCACTCCTATTAGGGGCTGAGATAGCCTTGACATAGTACTCACAAACATGGAGGATCACAAGAACACATCATAATTTGGTTTCTTTTAAAAAAAATGTAAGGGTAGAACCCCTGTCAAATCCTAAAACCCTAAAGAATTTTTCCAAGGCAACTTACCTTCTATTAAGTTAAAGCATAGGTCATTTTAAAACTCTCCCTAATCCCAAAATCACAGAGGCCTATGCAGACGTATACACAAATGCCGTGTACAACCATTTAAACAACTGCATAGAAAAGGCAGCACCTAATTGAACTAAACCAAGGTCTAGTCAGAAAAACAAGTGACCCTGGTGGATCCCTGGCATAAATAGACTATACAACAAAAATTCCTGAATAGAGGTAAGTGGGAGGGTGCACAACAGAGAATAAAATCCCTCATTAGTCTCAACAGCTAAATCAGGGAACTAGTAAAGTCCTCAGAAGCTAAATAGGAGACTAAAATAGCTTCTAAAGCAAAGGATAACCACAAAGCAATTTTTAGTTATATCTGAAATCTTAAGAGAAACACTCAACAGTGTACTGAGTTGGCTGTAGATGGCACTATCAATACTTAGCCAGAAGAAATAGCAAATCTGCTGGTCGCTAAATTCAGCTCTGATTTCACCCCCTCATCACAGTTGATCACTTCCCATGAAATACACCCCACCGTTTGTTTGCCTTTTATCGCAAAATAACAGGTTGTCATTGCTCTCTCAAAAGCTAGAAACACAACATTATTGGGCCCTGATGGAATCCCAGGATGCCTATTAAATAGCTTGAAACATGACCTAGCAGACTCACTCAGATTTCTATTTAACCACAGTCTCCAGACAGGCTTTACCCAGTAGAGTGGAGAACAGCAACAGTCATCCCTCTGCACAAGGGGGCCCATCAGCTGACCCATAAGTCTGACTAGCCTCTTGTGCTAGTCTATGGAAAGGATAATCATGGACCTGATAACAGTGACACAGGAAATCTCTAGATTTTAGATCCAACTCAGTTTGGCTTCATCAAAGGCAGGTACTGCCTGCTCACTCTGGTGAACTTCTTTGAGAAGGTCACCAAGGCCATGGATGAGGATATGACAGTGCATACCACCTACCTTGACCTGACCAAGGCATTTGACACAATATCCCACTTGGGTATTATAGATAAACTCACAAAATTGGGCACAAACCTCCACATCATCAGATGGATAGCCAAATGGCTCATGGATAGGACACATGTTAGAGTGGAGGAATCCACATCCAGCAAGAGGCCAATCACCAGTGGAGTACCACAGGGCTCAGTGCTGAGCCCCCTCCTGTTTGGGATATGTTTGAGTCCCCTCCTGTTTGGGATATACTTCTCATATATCAAGGCAAATATAGATGGCCTTTGGCTGACCAGGTTTTCTGATGACTGCAAGTTGGGGGGCAATCACTGACTCCCCAAATGATGTTGATATCCTACAGGAAAGGACTGACACATACTAATGATTGGTATCAGAGCCATGACCTCAAACTAAATGTGAAGATGTGCATAATAATACCCTTTGGGAAATGAAATACCCCTGCAAATTACAACATTGATTGCACCCGTCTTCGAGTGGACCCAGTGGTGAGAGATCTTGATACTCGGACAGTAATCTGAACTCTGACCACTATGTACCCACAATAGTGTGGAAATCCTTCCATTTGGCTCAGCTTATAAATAAAGGCATGGCTTCCACATCTAAGGATGTCTGTACTCTGCCCTCATCAGACTAATAATCGAGTACAATGAGCCCTTTGGCATGTACCTCACCAGCTATCTGCAACAGTTGGAATGTCCTCAGAGTTTTCTAACCAAAAAAAAATACAGGGTATAACCATCATGTCATATGCAGTCTAATTAAAACCCTATCACTGCATTCAGTTTCCTGCCAATTACTAAGGAGTGATCTGTGCTTGACCTACAAGGAAGTCTCTGATCCAGCCCTGATGGAAGTGTTGCATATTCTCAAAACTAACTGCATGAGGGTTACCCACTGCAAAGATCTAAACCTGATCTTTGACATGATTTGATTATGCTGGAGACACATATGTGTCCCAGAGATTCCCCCTCCTCTGGAATAGGCTTCCTAATCACTTGAAGCAGAGCCCTTCCTTGACCATCTTCAAGTGCAGTCTAGACCAATAAGATGAGAAATCAGAAATTCACTCCTGGTGTGGCGCCCGCTGACCCTTGTTATCTTTTCCCTAGGGATAGAAAATTGGGTAGTAAAATCTGTGTAAAACTGGCTAGGCTTTTAAGGGCTCTTGAGCCGTTAGTCTAGTAATTTCCTATGAACCTACAATTCCATTTTGTCTCTAACTGTAATGTTTTCTGTGTATGATCTACTTTTTAGAAAAAAGAGGGAAAAGTTCGCTCATCAGTTGCATATAGGACAAAGCTAGAGAGCTCTTGGCAAAACAAGTATCATTAGAAAAAATATTTACAAACCTTTATTTATCAGGTCTAGGCTGATAGGCATGTTTTCAACATTAATTTGAGGGAGTTAGCATTCTTATTTCTGAAAAGCTAAATGTCCCAACCACTGGATCTCTAAACTATAAAACTATGAAGACTTGATGGAGATATGCAAATGCCCCCTAAACACATAATATTTCAGCTTTTGAATGTATAACACATGATTTTAGTTATGCATTCAGGCCAATAAATTAGGCTGCACACATTTTAGACATGTCTCATCCTTATGTAAACTCAGCAGTATAATAAAGGTGAGGATTCAACTATGCTTTAAAAAAACCTTTTAAGAAGCTTGTTGTATATTTAACTCGGGTGGGTATAGAATAAAGAAGAAACAAGAACAAAATAAAAGTTCCACAGGCAGAAAAAAAAAGTAAAATAGAAACAGAAAAATATTTGCAAACTTTCCCTCATCTTCGTATCATAGTAAATATGCACATTTCTACTTTTTTCAACTGCATGAATGATGCCACAGTGACAGTTGTACCATTGTGTCCTTCCCTTAGTGGATACAGCTGATCCATTTTTGAAACGCCTTCATTAACAATAAATGAATGTTAATTAATACCCTTCAGATGTAGCATAGAATGTATTTGTTTTTCTCTGATTTGATACATAGCCAAAGTTCTATGCCTCAGTAAAGTTATCAAAAAGGGTAGCAGTTACCCAAAGGAATGTTTTCAAGCCTGTTTGAAGAACCATAGACCTGATGTTTATAAGAGTGGAAAATGTGCCTTCCTTAGGACAGTGGAACACTGCAGCTCATATTCAAAACCTTGTATTCCTCAAGTGATAAATTATGTGAAGATACTCTTTTAAAGAAAGAGAAAATGAGTACTGGAACAAAGAGTTTTTGTATAATGTTCAGCTTTATGATTCTGAAAATAAAAATACAACCACTCAAAGAAATGAGAACTGATTTCCACCCAGAATATATAATATGCACACATACATACAACATACAATGGATATAAAAAGTGTACACACCCCTGTTAAAATGCCAGGTTTTTGTGATATAAAAAATGAGACCACAATAAATCATTTCAAAACTTTTCCCACTTTTAATGTGACCTATAACCTGTACAATTCAATTGAAAAACAAACAAATCTGTTAGAGGAAAAAATATAAAAAATAAAAAATGTACAATAAGCTGGTTGCACAGGTGTGCACACCCTTAAACTAATACATTGTTGAAGCACCATTTGATTTAATTACATCATTCAGTCTTCTTGGGAAAACACTTGCCATCATTTAAAGAGACTCTGATTAACCCCAAATAAAGTTCAGCTGTCCTAGTAGCATTTTCCTGACATTTACATAGTTGCCTGCCGCAGCAAAAGCCATGGTTCGCAGACAGCTTACAAAGCATTAAAGGGATCTCATTGTTGAAAGGTATCAGTCAGGAGAAGGGTACAAAAAAATTTCCACAGCATTGGATATACCATGGAACATAGTGAAGACAGTCATCAAAAAGTGAAGAAAATATGGGACAACAGTGACGCTGCAAAGAACTGGACGTCCCTCCAAAATTGATGAAAAGACGAGACAAAAACTGGTCAGGGAGGCTGCCAAGAGACCTACAGCAACACTGAAGGAGCTGCAGGAATTTCTGGCAAGTACTGGTTGTGTACTACATGTGACAACAATCTCCCATATTCTCCATATGTCTGGACTATGACTTAGGGTTAGAAGATGGAAGACTTTTCTTAGCTACAACACTGTCTGATCTCAGCAGTGCAATGCTGTACATGTGAGGGATCCATTACTACAGGGTATAGATGTATTTAACTGTAACAGAGAAAAAAGTCACACATTGGTGATATTCCTAATAAGAGTCAAAGACTGTGGACTTCAGCATAAGACTAAACAGGCTAGCTTGGATTGCGTATACAGTGGTAGCATACATCTTTTAACTACCAATGCCAAAAAGCAATAGCTTGTTGTGAATATCTTCTACCTTCACTATATATGCAGTTACCATCTACAAAAACCTTCAGCAATCTCTATTAAAAAAAAAACTGAACAATGCCACAAGATAGCTAAATTTACCACAAAAAACAATCTGTAAAATTCCACCACTGCCTAACTTTAAAACAGGCTAGCTAGTACATAGAGTATTTTTGTATCATTGTCCTACTGTCTTCTACCCATTTGCTCTTACTGCCACTTGTACTCTCCACTCACCCGTGTCAGTTTATTTTCCTTCCAGTAAAATTCCAGCTCATAATCATTGCCGTCTACAGCTACCTCAACTTCACTACAACTTGTTTTTTCTGTATATTACCTATCAAATATACATTCTCACATAATCTTCATCTCCTCTCTGCTTTTTGCATTATCTTCCACACTTCCTCGCTTGCATATTTCTGACTTATAACTATAACATTGTAGATTATATTTAATCCTCACTGTGTATGCCAGCTTGTCATGTACTAATATGCAATGACTGTATTTTATTGATTGTTGGTTTTCTTTAGTATAGCTGCCTTTCATTTATTGTATCCTCATATTGTAACATTAATTCTTGCATTTTTCTCTATATCATAAAGGTGCTTATTTTGTAGTTGCTGGAGCTTTTCTACCTGGGTTTCAGCTGAAAAGGGCTACCATAGCCCATTTGGACTACTGTAGTTATCAAAAGCAATAAGTCAGTCTGCATAAATGAGTTCGGCAAACAGCAAGGAAAACACATAATGCATTATTTAACTGGCTTCGTAGAGCAAGGAGCATGGTTAACAGTGTTCGTTCATCAGCGATAATGTAAGATCTGATGTTGTCATTTTCATTCGTTCCTCAACAAATGTGTTTGGATCTGACCCCCAGATCCAACTTGGCCACTTCCTGTAGATTCTAGGATCTGACTCTCGAGCTCCTCCCATGCCCATAATGCCCCTGACTACTGTCTTACCTCAGATCTCATTTGCCACTGTTCAAGATTGGACAGGATTGTGATTTCTTTAGCTTGTAGTGGGTTTAGTGAGTGAATTAAACCATATTTCTTCTTAACTTTTACTTCCTTATTATAGTTAATAATATCTCCCTTACCTCCATTTTAAACTGTTTCTACTACCATGAATTAAGGTTCCTTTTGTTAGTAATCTTAGCTAGCATTTTTGGTGATTTCTCCTTCTGTTACCACACTCTGAGGTAATCTTGTTTCTTACCATAGTTGGTATTAAAACTTTCTCTTTTCTTTCCATCTGTTATAGCTGTAAAAATAAAAATTGTTTCTCCTTATTTGTGGGTGTAATCTTCTGCAACTTTACAGCATGGCTAATAAGCCTACTGGGTTCAAAAAGTGCACTTCCGGTGGACATAAGATCCCCAACTTTGATGCCCATAGGGAGTATGTTTATTGTCTGGGCCTGGCACACTTGAAAACCTCCTGCTCCTTTTGTGTGGCATTTAATGCCAGGGCCATTACTGACAGGAGAAGCAAGCTTATATTTGAAGGCCTCCTTCCAGCTTCTACTCCTTCCACTGGTACTTCTTCATCAGGGGCTTAAACCCCTCTTAAAAATCAAAAGAGCCCGGGGAGCATGTAAAATGGTCCTGTGCACGATCTCTTCTTTCAGCACTTTCATCTGAACCTCCTAAGAAAGTTTCAAAGAGTTCTGTTGCAAAGTCTCCCCAGCTGCATACGCCAAGGTTTTACCTGCAGCTGGTATCCCTGAGGTCGAGGTCTCCTTTTCTTCAACAGACGCCTAAAAAGTCTTCCAGGCCACCATCCACTTCTTCCACAGTTAGGTCCTCCCAAAGTCTTTCTGAGTCAGAGGTGGATAGGATAATGAGACATTTTTCAGAACACAGATCCAAATGGGGGTCTTATTGGCTGTGTCTCTCACTGGATCTGTGAGCCGTAAGCCTTCTTTCCAGTCTGTTGTTGCTCCTTCTCTGATCTGACTTGCAGTTTCAGAGCCCTCAGATCTGAGACTCCCAAGAGTCGAGCTGTCGGATCTGAAGATCCTCCTTTCTTCCACTCTGGAAACTTTCCTGATCTCATTGGCTCCTACCCCTTTGGAGCACAATGGTTCTTGGAGCAGAAGCATCGGTGTCGAATCTGAGAGTTTGACTTTGAGTCCAACATTTTCAGAGCCATTACTTCCCCTCAGGGCTTTGGTATTGGACAGCTCGGCTCTGACTCCTCCCTTGCAGCAGAGAATCAGGGAGGGCTTTGGATTGTCTGCTCTGAGAGTTTTGGCTCTGGTCAGATTGCCCTCTGCTACTCCTGGTCCTTCTGCCTTTGAGGTGCTGGAGAGGGTTTTCTCTCACCCCAGAGCAGTTTCAACTCTTGCACCTTCAGATCCATTCCCTGTTCCCTCTTTGGATCCTGCCTGAGTCTACTCATTCTACACCTCAGAGACAGCCAGCCTGGATGAGCTTCCAAGTAGCTCCTGACAGGGAACTCTCTGCTTCTTCCAACACCTATCTAGAACATCCCACTGAAGAGGGTTTCTCAGAAGAGGTAATTTATTATTTATTATTTATTTTCAGTTTGATGACCGTGGAGGTCCACTGGACTCGAGGAGCCCATTTTCAGTGGAGGCCTGGGGAGAAAAGCTCCATATTACATAGTAAAACTAAGCAAAGTATCATAGCAAAATTGAAGAACATACATTACATATCAGATTAGAGACAAGTTGTACATTGGTTATATAGCATCTAAAAATTGTATGATGGCAGTAAAAGAAGATTCTTCCCAGAAAGGGGAGAATAAAAGGTGGAAAGTAAACTATTTACAATATATACATTCATGATATTGATGTTAGATTACATTATATTCAGAACAAGGCATTTGTTTAGGAAATCAGTATGGAGTAGAGTTACTAGTAATTTAGGTAGGGAGATCAGTATGAAGTAGAGTTACTAGTAGGTTAGTCAGGGAGAATGCAATTGCATTTCCAATTAGAGGAGAGGTAGGAATGGAGCTGAGTTTTAAAGTGTTCAAAGTTTTCAGAAGTTCGTAGAGAAGGAGGGAGAGAATTCCATTTTTTGGCTAAGGAAAAGGATAGTAGAAGCTGACCAGCGGGACAGTTCAGTTTGTGTATAGTGATTAGATTTTAGTAGGCAGATCTTAGAGTTCTGCGTGGGGTGTATGATTGTAAGATGTTAGTTAGTGCTGGACATTTAGTTGGTTTAAATATTAGCTTGTGGGCTGTAGTGAGTTGGAGGTAGTCAAGGTAGTTGGGGACTTCTAGCCAATTTAGCAGGCGGAGAGCAGTACAGTGGTGGGAGGAGTATTTGGATTTGGTGGCAAATTTTGAAATTTTGTTATAACAGATTTCCAGTTTGGAAGAGATAGAGGAAGATAGGTTAGTTAGTAGGGGGGCACTGTACAATAGTGATGGTAGTAAGTAGGTAGTGGTGAGGGTTTGTCTTGTAGAAGGAGAGAGAAAGTGGAAGTTTCTGTACAGCACACCAAGTATTTGATGTGTTTTCGTAATATTTTGCTGAATATGGGTATCGAATTTTAGGTGTTCATCTATAGTAACTCCAAGAAGTTTAGCAAAACAAATGACTTCTATGGTGGAGTTGGCATGGCTGATAATTTGGAAAGAGTTTTTGTCGAGAGGGAGGGATTTTGAGAGAGAAAATAGTAGAATTTTGGATTTGTTGTCATTTAGAGAGAGGTGGTATGAAGCATCCAGTTCTCAGTGGTTGAGAAGGCAGCTTGAGTTTTTTTGTGGAGCTTATGGAGGTTAAAGGCTGAGCAGACTAAAGTTGAGTCATCTGCATATTGTACGATCATAGTGTTAGGAATGGCTGCATGGAAGTCATTGATAAATGTATTAAACAGCATTGGACTGAATATGGATCCCTGGGGTACCCCAGTAGGGGTAGGTAGGAAGGTTGAGGTGCCATTTCTCCATTTCACAGCCTGAGATCTGTCAGACAGATAGCTTTTGAACCAGGATAGGGTGTTCTGAGAGAGATTAATCTTAGAAAGGTGGCTCAGGAGATGGATATGGGAGACTGTGTCAAAAGCCATGGAGAGGTCTTGAAGGACTGCGGATACAATTTTTCCAGAATCACCGGTTCAGTTTACTATGTCTAGGAAAGAGAGACGAGCAGTTAATTGTGCTATGGCCTGGATGGAAACTGTGTTGTGTTGGAGTGATGAGTTGGTTATTGGTAAGGAAAGGCATGAGCTGGAGGTGGATGCATTTTTCAAGAATTTTTGAAACGGGAGAGAATGACTATGTGTCGGAAGTTTGAGATGTTATTTTTACCTCCTTTGTGTAGGTTAGGATAAAGGCTGCACTCCACAGTTTGGGGACATAAGATTCCTGTATGGATCTATTGATGAGAATGTTAATGAGGATGGCGATTCCTTCTATGGCAATTATTAGAAAGAGTGATGGGATAGTGTCAGGGGCATTGGAACATGGCTTTAGTTTAGAGAGAAGTTTTTTTATGTATGAAGTAGAGATGGGTTTGAGATGAAATATGGGAGGAGGGTTAGGGATGGAAGGTTGGGTAGAAGCTGGGGAAGAGTGGTTGAGTTGAGGGGAGGGGTTGTAGTTTGGGAAGGTCTTGTTGAGTTCTCCTATAGAGTTGGTAAAGAAGGAGTTGAATTGAGTGGCTATTTCTAGGTCAGATTTACTGGTGTCAGGGCAAGGATTGTTTTTGGTATCTGGATTGAGAAGAGACTTGATGGAGTTCCAGAATTGTCTGGGATTTTTGGAGTGGTTAGACTAGAGTTTAATATAGTATGATTTTTTGTCTATTATAATTTGTTTTTTGGCTAGGTTGCGGAGTTGTTTACATTTAAGAAGGGTGTCAGGTTGCTTATTGCGACGGTAAAGTTTCCAGGTCTTGTTTCTTTGTTGCATAAGTTTTTTACTATCTATAGTTAGCCATGTGGTGCAGAGATGGTATTTATTCTTTTTATACTTGGTGGGGATTGGGAGTTCAGGGTATTTAAGAAGATTGAGTTGAAGAATTCTATGGTGTTGTCAGGAGGAAGAGTTTTTAGATTGTTCCAGTTTGTTTTTATTCTTTTTGTACTTGGTGGGGCTTGGGAGTTCAGGGTATTTAAGAAGGTTGAGTTGAAGAATTCTACGGCGTTGTCTAGAGGAAGAGTTTTTAGATTGTTCCAGTTTGTTTGAGAGAAGTAGAGAAAGTTGTGGGGTTAAAGTTTGTAAGGTTTCGTGTGTGGATATATTGGTGTAGGTGAGGAATGGAGGGGGTTGCTCGATGGATGAAAGCTGGCAGGTGGTCACTAATGGAGTCTGGTAAGATGCCTGTGTTTGAGATTTTATTTGGGTGGGTGACTAGGATCCAGTCAAGAGTGGGGCCTGGGGGAGTTGCTTTTATTGGGTCTAGTAATGGAGTTGATAAGTTGAGTGAAATTGAATAGACTGATAGATATGGAGGTATTATTGGTATTAATTTTGTTCCAGTCTATGTTCACATCCCCTAGTATGTAGGTCTCAAGCTTGATATTAGTTGAGGCCCATAGAAGAATTTCTTCAAGTGTTGTAGTGGCATTGTTTCCTGGGGGGATATAGAGGACCATAATACAAATGCTTTTATAGTTATTTATATTTAGTATTCCTATGACAAGTTCTGCATTGTTGAACTGAGGAATGGGAATTTGGTAGGGAGTAATGGAGAGTAGGCTAGAGTAGATTAAGGCTACTCCTCTGCCTTTTCTATTTAGGTGGTTGTATTTGAGGGCTTGAAACCAAGAGGGTAGGATTTCAGAGTCAGAAATGTGGGGTTTTAGCCATGTCTCAGAGATAGCTACTATGTCTGGTAGGTTATGGTATAGCCAGGCATGAAAGGTGGCTGTTTTGTTTTTTTAGACTCTGGGCATTAATGGTCAGTAGCTTGAGATATTTATGGTTGGTTATATTGTTTGTGTCTGGGGGATTAGGATTAGTGGTAGTATTAGGTTCGGGGTTGGGGTGTATGTCTCCTGCTAAGCATAGGCAGTCAAAGAAGGATGGGAGCAGGAGTTTGGGTTTACTGTTTGAGTCTTGTGGAAAATGTAATATTAGTTTAGGTATATGATGTTTTATTGAGGAGGCTATGATTTTTAGTCTGAAGTAGTGGAGTGGGTTGGGTTGAACTAAAGAGGAGGATATAGTGTGAAAGTGAGATCTGGTAGGGTGAGGGTGGGGGGGTGGGGGTTGGGAATGGGGGTGTGGGATAGGAAGGAGACGGGAGTTGGCAAGTGGAATAGCAGGTAGCATGGAATAGAGAAATTAGAAGAAGTTTGCTGATAGAGGGGATGAGAAGAGTTTGTGGAAGTAGAGAAAGCATGGTTAGTGGGTGTAAGTCAGGTATAAAAGGATTTTAGGATGTTAGGGGCTGTCTTTGAGTGTGGAAGAGGGAGGGGGTTTAGATGTGAATACAGAACCTTGGGGGGTGGGAGTAGTTAATTAGTGGTGATGAGTGGGGGTGGGGATAATGTGAGGATGTGATTGGATTAGCTGGTAAGAGAAAGGGGAGGGAAATAGTGGTTAGAATAAAGGTAGGAGTAGTGAGGGTGGGTGGAAATTGGGATCAGGGTATGGGAGCAGAGTGAGCCCGTAGGGTGAACGGAGTGGGTAGAGCCAGAGAAAGGGAGACTATCAGGAACCAATCATTGGGTAGTAGCAGGAGCAAGGAAACTTGGAGGGACTACAGGGACAGAACATCAGAGGTGAGTCCACACTGTGGAGAGAAGGGACAGAAAGAAAAGTAAAATACACTTGTCAAAGCAAGCCAGCAAAGTATGATTTGTAAGAAGGGAATGGGTCTGTTCAGGGGAAGCACGGGTTTACCGTAGTGTTTGTTTAAAGACTATAGGTGGGCAGAAAATGCCACCTAGTGGCAAAAATTGTGAATGGCAGCTTGAGAACCAGTACGGCCAAATGATGGGTGTAGAATATAGGGGAGTCTGAGGGGAAAATAAAGGATCACCGTAGGCTGCTTAGCAGGCACAGGGAAAGCACACGCACTACTGTATTTTAAGCACAAAATAGCAGATAATTACAAGCACATACACTTTACAAAATGGACTTGTGTGAGGTAAACTTATGAGAGCACTTCAGGAGTCCTGGTATGGATATCCTTTCGGGGGATATTTCTTTGAAGAGAATTAGAGAGGGAAGGAAGCACCCAGAGTTGATGCGGTGCAGACAGCTGTAAGGAAGATAGCAAACAAAATCAAATTAATTTATGCAGTAGAGAAAAAGTGCAACTAGGGAGAGACGAGAACAGAACAGAGACAGGATCTAGCAGGGTTGCTAGTTCAAACATAAAATACTGAGATGCAGGTGTAATTTAAACAAGAAATGCAGGTTAAGTTTAAACAATAAATAATGGTATGCAGGGATTAAAACAGTTTCACCATAGATTGTAGCCTAGAAAATGCAGTAGAGATATTGGTTACAGTATACAGAACACAATGCATTAATTACCACGTAAGTAACATATGACAATCAAAAATGGACTATGCACTGCTTCTGATTCCACAACACATGATCATTTCAGATCTAAACTCCGCTACTAATCGCTAACAAGACATCGTATCTAGGCCAGTTATGTTTCAGCAGGTTAAACTGTATGAAATATAGGATTGCAAATCAACCCCAGATGGTATTGTACACAGAACAAGCATAAAATAAGGTAGGTACTGTGTCAAGAGCAGAATCTCTGTTGCTGTTATGTGGCAATACCTGCAGTAAATGCAGTAAAATATACAAGATTACAGCTAGGAGAAGAAAAACGGACTGTTCACTTACCTTTATGCCTAAGCACACGGAGACTTGTTGGCTGTTCTTCACTTTGAATCTGCTTCCGAGCCAAGGGATAGTATATAGTGTAAGCAGCAGTAATAAAATCAAGTCTCTGAATCTGCTTCTACTCAAAGGGATAACATACAGTATTAGCAGTGGAGCGTAATTAAGTCACAGGGGTCAAGCAACAGTCTTTCAGTATAGCTACTTATAGCAGGTACACTGTAATAGCTTGGGCGCTAACACTTAAGACAAACTAATAGTTAATGAACAGTATTCAGCAGTTATCAGCTATGTAATATCCAGTTCACAATACGGTGCAGAGCATCAGAAATATAAGACCTTATTGAGGGGATAATGTGTGGCGTGCATTCAGGTCACTATATAAGTTGCTGATGAGTGCATTCACATGGCTAGCCCACATTACAACAAACAAGACTGCAGAGCACAAACTTTGTCATCTAATATGGACTAATATTAATTTCTTTGCACAGAAGTCAGCATATAGATGCAGAGCAGTACTTACTGAGCAAGGCCAGCAGCCTACGGCGGGACAGGTCAGAGTAGGTCAGGGGAATATTTAAAAATGGCGCCACAGGTAGCAGCTTCACTATATAGACCAAGGGCGGGAAGGCAGGTATGAAGAAGTGGGTGGGGACGGATAGGTTGGAAGAGGAGAGGGATGTAACAGGAAGAGGAGGAAGGCACTAGGAAAGGAGGGAAAAGATGTGAGACAGCCAGAGAGAGGGAGGCTATCGGGAACCAATCAGTGGGTAGTAGGTCATGTAAGAAGAGGCACTTGGATTTCATGGAGAAATCCTAATGGAAGAGACAGATTTTGATGATGGGGAAGGGTCCCCCTAGAACTCCACCTGAGGATGTCTAGTTTGGAGACATCTTAGACATTCTTAACCGGAAACATGGTTGATCTTTCCAAAAACCCTTCACAAGAGGAATCAGTGTTCTTGGAAGCCTTCATGTCTGGACCATCTGTGTCATGGTTTACCCCACCTGTGGATGAACTTATAGACCTTGTCTCCCATGTGGCATGGAAGGAACCAGACTCTGTGGAACCGATCCCCAAATGCCCAGACAAGATTTTGAATGCCTCCTCCAACAGACAACACTGCACCAAGGGAGTCCCTGTAGATGCCCTTATTGCAGCAGCCACTAAAAAAGAGCTGGCTGAACAGAGCTCCACCATCCATTCCCCTAATAGGGAGTCTAGGACATTGGACAGGCTTGGGAATCGAGTGGATGCGTAAATGACTTTTACCTTACGGTCTCCAAATTATCTGGCACATTTCACTAGGTTACAGAGGGAGTTAGTCAAGGAATTCTCTATCTCTACCCCTGGGTCCATATCTGCTGAGGAACATAAGTCCTTTTCCTCATCTCTAGCCACCCTGTAATCCATTACGAATGCATCCATGAGGTTAATCTCACATGCAGCTGAAGGTTCCTCACAGGTGGGAGATTCGGGCATAGTCATTACGCGACATGCCTGAATGCAGTTATGCACTATTGTAGAGTCTATCAAGGGATCATTCATCAGTGCTCCCTTTTGTGGATCTTTTTTGTTTGGGTCAACAGTTAGAGACACTATCCAATAGTAAGAAGGATGGAAAGTCTTTGTCCGCCATGGGAATCCACTTGTCTTCGCCACAAAGACCTTTTTTCTAGGAATCAACATAGTGGTAAAAAGTTGTGGTTCCAGAAGTACCAAGGACTTTTCCAAGAGTCACTGGGAGACACTTTTTTTCCCCAGAGGCAGAGGGGGGAAATAGCTACAATGGCAATGACGCCCATGCAGCAGAGGAGGTCTTACAGAATCAAGGGTCTTGATATCCTTCTCTGACAGATCCTTTCAGCCCTCCTGAAAGGTTACCTGACTGTCCCTCTCTGGAGGCAGTTGGGGGCACTTGTCTTTGCACCTTAAAGCTTGTTTAGCCATCACAAAAGATTCTTGGGTTCAAAGGATCATATCCAGAGGATACTTCATTTCCTTTTTCCAACTTCCCAAAAAGAAAAGAAAATGTCTCCTCAGTGTTTTACCCAATCAGATCAAGTTAGCAGCTCTAGAAATTCAAAAGCTGCTTGACAAAAGAGTCATCCAAGAGGTCCCCCCAGACCAAAGAGGATCTGGAATTTACTCAAGTTTCTTTTTAGTGCCAAAGAAAATAGAGGACCTAAGACCTATTTTGGATCTCAGTTATCTGAACCAGTTTGTAAAGAAATCCAAATTTCAGATGGTCATGGTTCAGTCCATTCTGCCTCTTTTGCAGAAGGATGACTGGCTGTGCTCTCTCGATCTTCGAGACTCATACTATCACATCAAAATGAACAGGTTGCTCTCAAAGATACCTGCACTTCTGACTAGGAGCCAGTCATTATTATTTCAGAGCCCTGCCCTTCAGTCTCACCACAGCCCCCAGAGTGTTCACCAAATGCATGACATTGGTAGCAGATCATCTAGGACTGATCAGATGCAGAGTGTTTCCTTACTTAGGCGACTGGCTCCATACTGCACCGACAAGGCATCTTCTGGAAAGAGCCAGGGATTACTTACTCCAGTTATCCTACTCTCTGAGAATTATGATCAATCTGGCCAAGTCAGAACTTCAACCTGTTTAAGTCTTGGGGTATGTAGACGATCATCTGGATACAGTCAGTTATCTGAGTTTATAGGGGCTCATCTGGATACAGTCAATTGTCTAGCTCTTCTGCCTCAAAACAGAGTCCTTACTTTGAAATCTCATGGCAGACAGGTTCTGTCTCACCCCTCAACTTCAGCAAAAATGAAACTCAATCCCCTAGGGTCAATGGTTGCTGCAGTGGACTCTAGCAGTGCAGTGATCTTTTCATCGACATCCATTATGACATCAGATAAAATTATCTCAGGTTTGCAGAAAATCCCTGCTGTGTTGGATACACTGCTCCACTCCCTGCTGTTTTAGATTTCCTTCTCTCCATCTTTCAAATTGGGACAAGTTTCTCCACCACCAAAGTTCAGTTAGCAGCCAGCTCCAACTCCCACATCAGAGATGATGCTTCTCCTTTGGCTTCATCTGAGTTATGTAAGGCCTTTCTTAAAGGTATCTTTCTACTTAGACCTCAAATTAGGAACTCCACTCCACCTTGGGACCTGACTTTGATATTCCAAACTTTAGTGCATTCACCTTCTGAACCCACAGCTAAAGTAGACCTTAAGTTTCTGTCTTGAAAAACAGTCTTTGCGGTGGCCATAACTTCAGCCAGATGAGCATCTGAACTCCAAGCACTCTCTGAAACCACAGTATTTGATTTTTCACAAAGATTGAGTTACTCTATGCACTAATCCTTCCTTTCTACTAAATGTTGCCAGTGAAACAAACCTCAATCAAGTGATCAATTTAAAAGTTTTCTTTCCCAAATTTGACAATAAAGGAGTATATACCCTGCATCTTTTAGACGTACACAGACAACTTTACTTTTACCTTTTCACAGGACTAAGGAATTTAGGAAAACTGATCAATTGTTTGTCTTCTTTTCACTAAGATGGGAAGATCAGTCTCAAAAACTACTCTAGCCAAATGGATAACAGATTGTATTTCCTATGTGTGTTCCTTGAGAGGTTTAACATTGCCAAGACAACCAAAAGCTCATTCAACTAGTTCAGTAGCTATATATGCTGCTTTTTGGGCTAGAGCCCCCATTTATGATATTTGTGCAGCTGCAACATTGGCTAATGCTCATACTTTTATTTCCCATTACAAAATGGATATCATCTCCAGAAATAGAGCTGCATTCAGTTCTGCGGTTCTCTGGAACATCCTTCCATGACAGCCACCCAAGATTAACATAGCTGGGGACTCTGTCCCATTCATCGAGGAATGAATGAAAATGACAACATCAAAATGTTATATACTGACCATAACTATGCATCTGTCTTGTCTATTTTCATTCTTCCTCAACTTTCCTCCCTCCTTCGCCATCCATGTCTTTGGGAGAGACATAACGAAATTCTTGATAGGAACCACAGTTCCTGTTTGAGCTCCTGATCTTTCTACTGTTACCCTTCTGTCATATTCAGGTTATGATACCTTATATTGATGGAGTATGATAGCAGCAAATTCGATATGTGGTAACACAGTAGTCAGGGGCATTATAGGTGAGGGAGGAGCTTGAGAGTCGGATACTAGAATCTAAAGAAAGTGACCGAGTCATATCTAAGGGTTGGAGCTGAACTGATTCAGTGAGGAAGAATGAAAATGGGCAACACAGATGCATAGGTATGGTGAATACATAACTTTTATTTCTGACTCATAAATAGGTAACATCTTAGAATAAACATACATTAGGAAGTCTAACTGTTTAATTTATAGAATGCCAGGATGGAGTTACAAGCAAGGAATATCTTTATAATATAAATGTCATCTAGCTAAATGCAGATAGTCAGTGCCCATACAAAAGCTGATTTGAACAGTGTACATTTTTAGATAATAGAGGTATGCTAATTACCTTGAATAACAATTTTAGGATATTTTCGAAAGTAAGATAAATGTGAGGAAAGTTGTTTAAAGAGAAGTGACGTGAATGTAGCTGCAAAACTGAGGTTCTATAATGTGGTTTGATATTTCACATGTACACAGCTACTGTTATTGTAGTTCATTTTTATTTATTTATTTATGTTGGCAGTTGTTAACTGGGGTGAACATATCTATGCAATACGGAAGAATAAACTTGATAATGCTTTGGCTAAGCATGTCAGTCTTAACCCCGACCATAAATTCAAATTTATAATAATTGACCAGATTAGTGAAGATCCTAGGGGTGGCCCCACCCCATTTAGATTGGAAGAACTGGAACTTAAGTGGCAAGTTAGATTAAACGCATATAACACCCCTGGACTTAATGATTGCTGCTCTATCAGTAGCATATTAAAACTTAAAAGTTTATTAAGATAGTTTCAAGATGTATACATTTCTTACATAGTTTTTTATTCAGTTTTGTATACATTTTCCACACATTTTTTTATTTGTGAGTATACATTTAATTAATATTTTGAACGGATACATTTTACTTATGTAACAGTTGAAGGTGGTTTGTTGATTTGAATTTGAATCGAGCATTTTTTATTTTTTATTTTTTATGCTTTTATGTTTTTAAATGCTTTTAAATGCTCTTTAATAGTTCTTAATTGTTTAATTGATTTATTGCCCATGTGAGCTGTAAATTCACTCAGTATTTATACTTGTGGTTTGTGTAACTATTTCGTCTGATGAAGTTTGAGCACAGTCTCAAATGAAAAGCGCTTAACAGTATTAAAGGATATTTTTTCATTTGTTGGTGTGTGCTACTTTGCTTGCCTCCATCCGCTTTTGTGGATTTTCAGTTAACTGGGGTATATCAAACTGGCCGGGTACCCTTTTTCAGGGGAGGTCCGGGGAGAAAAGCTTCATACAGAAAAACACTAAATACAGAAAAAAGAAATAAAAAATAAAATACTACAGAATAAAGCATTGTAAAAGATGGTACATAGTAGGAATAAGAAAGACATAAAACAATAGGTTGATATTAGCCTGTAGAACTGTAGAAGGTACAATCATGAATGAGAATGTACGTAGATCAGTAGAGACAGGAGAATTTTATATTGTCACACCTATATGCTGCCAGTATTAGAGGAAGGGGTGAAAGTGATAAGCAGGTGAAGTAGGAGTGGAGGTGGAGTAAGGCGGGGTATAAGGAAGTTAGAGATGGGAGTTTAAGAGGGGGAAAAAAGAAGGTGAGGTATAAGAGGAAGCTGAGAGTGAGGGGTTAGGAGACAGGGTAGAGATAGTTAGGTTGGGTTTAGGCAGGAGCAGAGCCATGAATTCAGTAGTGTTCTCTTAATGGTTTTGTGAAGGTGAGGGCATTTGATATAGTTCAAATTGTAAGAGGTAGGTTGTTCCAGGCCCAGGCTACTGAGTAGTTGTATAGGTTTTGGCCTATTGTTCTTTTGGGCTTGTAGATTTCCAAAAAAAGCAGGTCAGAACTCCAGAGAGAGAGAATGAGAGTGTAGTAGGTAATGAGGGATGAGATGGCAGGGCAGGAGATAGATTTGGTAATAACTGAGTAAGGAGAAATTCAGAGAGGAGAAGCTGGTGAGGGAGCTCAAGCCAATTTAGGGATTTTAGAGAAAGGTAGTGGTGTGAATTGAAGGGTTGATTTGTGGTGAACCTAACAACTTTATTATATGAGAGTGGGAAGAAGATAGGCAAGGGAAAAATCTGGAGTCTTAGGTGAGGAATTTTTTTGTTTCTGTAGAGCAAGCCAAGTTTTGATTTTTTTATACAATTTTGAACATGTAGATCAGATTTTAGTTGATCATCAATGATAACACCCAGGAGCTTTGTGTGTGTTTATACATTTATTATGCTGTTGTCGAGGGATGTAATAGTAAAGAAAGATTTAAAATAAGAGTGAGATTTGGGAGAAATAGGAGAAGTTTAGTTTTTTTGGGGTTGAGTACAAGTTGATTATCAGTTAGCCATGTTTTGACAGAGTTGAAAGAGTTTGGGGTGATAGAGTGGAGGAGATGAGCAGATTATAGTAGACTCATAAGCATATTGTATAAGTGAAGACTGATAGCAGGATGTGTGGAGACAGTTTGTAAAGATGTTGAATAATAGTGTTCCACGACTGGAAACTTGTGGTACTCCAGGATTACTAGGGAGGAAGTGTGCGAAGGAAGAGAGACACATAATGGATTGCTGTCTGTTGGAAAGGTAACTAGTAAACCATTTGAGTGTAGAATTGGAGAAACCAACATCAGGCATTTTAGTGAGAAGCTTATGCTGAGAGACAGTGTCAGAGGCTTTGGAGAGATAGAGAAATGAGCAGGATGCTAGGTTATTGTTATCTCTGGCTTGAGAGATAGTATGAGTAAAGCAGATTAGAACATAAGCTGTGCTGTGGTTAGGGCAAAAGCCAAGTTCTTTTGCAGTGAGTAGATTTTCTTGTAGAAGTTGTTTAAAAAGCCGTGTATGCATTTTTCAAGATTTTTGAAAGGAGGGACAGAATGACTATGGGCCCGTAGTTTGAAATGTCAGTGGCGTGTCCTCCTTTGTGAATTAGAATAATGAACAACTGAGTTCAAGATGGCCGGCGAGCACTGAACACACACTTTCTGCTGCTCCTGTAACAACAAAATCTATCAGCTCAAAAAAAACCTGCATCTGGCACCGAATTGAACAGGAAAGGAGTATTTCTTCTAAACTACACTTCATGGAAAAGACCTGTAGCAACATTTTGCTCTAAAAAGTAAAATTTTATCATTTTTTCTGCAAGGGCTTACCTCTAGTGACTGGCTGAAGGCCGCAGCCGCATGGTGGCATCCTTTTCTCTGAAGGACTGAGCTCTGAGTTCTAAACAAGAAAAGTTAAAGGAGAATTCTTTAGGTCACTCCCTTGAGGCCTAAATCTACACTTTAATTCACCCAGTGATGGCTAACCAACAAGAATCCATGGATGTTATAACTTCTAAAACCAAACTCTCTTCTCTAATGTCACCTGAAAAGGATGTAACAGCTAAGAGGCAGAGAATAAATAAATCAACACAGGATTCAAATAAAGGAGCTGCTAAATCTAAAGATGAGACTGTTCTTTCAATAGATAACTTTAAAACAGCATTACAGCCCTTGCATGAAGATTTCAAATTATTCTCAGACAAATTAAATTCATTTGGTTCTAATCTAGACCAAATTATATCCAGAATTAATCTTATTGACAAGAAAACTGAGGAGAATTCAAAGCAAATACAAGATTTACAAACCAAAGTAAATAGAAATGACAAAATTATTAGTGACTTACAGCAAAAAATAATAGACATAGAAGAACGCAGTAGGAGAAACAACATTCTAATATGTGGCATTCCTGAAAAGTTTGACCAAGTCCAACTACCAGTCATACTAATTGAGATTTTTGAACATATTATTGAAAATAAAATCTTAGCTAAAGAAATTATTATTGAAAGAGCTCCTAGAGCATTACGAAGATCACAAGATGAGGGTGTCCCTAGGCAGATTTATGCAAAGTTACTAAATGCTGCACATGTTACCACACTCCTCATGGCTGCAAAAAAGAAAAGTAACATTTCATGGAGAGGTCACAGGATTACAATAGCACAGGATTTACCCCAACCCATTAAGTCTCAAAGACAAGCTCTAGCTCCTTTTTGTGCTTTGTTAATCAAAAAAAAATTACACTTCCAGATGAAATACCCAGCCATCCTCTCCTTCAGTTATGGGGATCAGAAGTTCATAATACACTCTGCAGATGAAGCAAAAAAAGTATTTATCCAATTTTTTAAGGAACTACCAGCTTAACTAGCTATACTGTTAAAGCTAGTAAAATAATATAATCGAGATAATGCAGTATATGCTTAAAAGCTATGAATTACTGTTAAGACTAACAAATAATATAACCAAGATGAATACACCTACAGAAACCTATCTCTGCTGGCTTTCTGACACTGTTAACTTACCCTGTCACCTTCCCAGCTTATTTTTACCATCATCTGGATGTTCTGGCATTTTTTTTATTTTTATTTTCCTTTCTAGCTCTTCAGTAATATGTTGGCCCATTTGTATCAGTGCACAAGGCTTCCTGTGGCCTGTTGAGGCCTTATTTAGAGCTCCACGAGGGTTCCCTAAGCTCCCAGGGCCGTTTCAACATGTCATTACCCAGAATGCAACAGGCACACCGGCCGGTGATGTCACGAGGTCGAAGGTCGCAACAGAAGAAGAAGCAGTGCATTTCTGGGAATGCTAATATCATGAATTAGAGCCTAGGGAAGAAGAAATGGATCTAAAACAACACTAGCTGGACACTCCAGGATGGGGGTAACTATAAAGGACTCTGGTCAGGGTAATTTAGCAGTCTAACCTTTTGTTTAAGTAATGAATATATTACAATATAGATTTTTTCTAGCAATACAAGTACATCAGTTTGTCAGAAGTCTTTCATAACAAACTGTATAGTAGCTGCCATCTGCTGGTCATGTTGCAAAATTACAATGCCATACTTCAGACATGCTTTTCTGTGCCGTTCAGTTTTTCAAAAACAATATTTTATGTGTTCACATTTAGTTTTGTATTTAGTATTTAGGTGTGTGTTTGAGTGATACAAACTCAGACTCTGTGAGTAAAATAAAAAGCCTATGCAATTGTCAAAAGTTACGTATATATTTAACCTGTAATTTTTTCTTGTTATAATTGCCACCTTTCCAATAAAACGATTGTGTCAGCATACAGGTTGCAAGTCCATAAAACATTTATTATATAAATTCCACAAGCGCTTTCACCCTAACTCAATTGTAGGGCTTTTTCAAGTGTAAAAACAGTGTAACTGTTCAATCAGCCATCTTTAAATAACTTCAGTTTAAAAAAAGGTGCCAAAACCAGTCTGACCTAAATTTAAAGTAACCACGCACATTTTTACAACTGTCAAGTTTAAAAACACAAATAAATTCACTTTGTTTACCAAACATTAATAAACTTGATAAAACTTTGAATCAAAGTAATATAAAATAACAGTTCTATCTAAAAAAGAAGAAAAGGATGACAAAAATTTAAAATACTTATGTTAAACAATACAATCAAAATGTTACTTTAATAATTGTTTCAGTGGTTGTTTTAAGTACTTATTTAGATAAATCTTCTGCTTTTTTAATCAAATAAGGCTTAATAGAAATATGCTCATTTAGTCCCGGGGGGTGGGTGGCATTCAATCTAATTTGCCAATAGGTCTCCCTACAGCATAGCCAATTCTCCCAATCTTCCCCCTTTAGGGTCAATAGGTACTTGTTCAAGAATCCCAAAATGAAAGCCAGTGTGTTTAGGCTCCATTTGTAAATGTTTACTTAATGCATTATTAATATTCCCTTTTTTTATGTTATGTAAATGTTCCTAAATTTGTTTGTTCAACACTCTCTCTGACTTCCCTATGTAGGAACTAGGACAGTCTCTACACAGGGCTAAGTACACAATACCCTTAGTATGACAGTTACCCTTCTTTAAGTAAATCCTACTGTTGTCATAATTTTTTAAGGTGATGGGTACTTCATCCAAAATGTATCTACAATACCCGCACCTACCACACCTACTAGTTTCCTTGTCCAAAGTAGTTGTACGTCTATAATTGTTACTTTCGAATACCCTTTTCAGATTTGTTCCTGTTTTATTGTGCTTTAACATCTTCCAATTTCTCTGAATGAGGTCCTTAACTTCCCTTGTAATGTTACTGTGTTGAAGAACCATAGCTCTTTTAAAATCTTGTTCACTATCCACTTCATGACCTTTTATAGTTTCCGATGGCTTCCCCAAAATAGGAGAATATCTAGTTGCACGGCCATTTATAATTTCTTCCGACACTTCCTTTATTAACCTATCAGGGTAACCCCTTGAACTAAACAAATCAGAAATAAAATCAATTTTCACTAAAAATCATCCCACTCTGATGTCATCCTGGGCACTCTGACCATTTGGCCCTTGACTAATCTCTTTTTTTGTTTCCAGGGGTGGTCACTGTTGTAGGGGAGGTAGGAATTATTGAAAGTATTTTTCCTATAAATTCTTGATTTCAGTCCCCCATTAGTTTTATCTAACCTCACATCTAAATAATCAATTCCACCCTGGTCAAAATGAAATGTAAATTTTAAGAATCCAGTGGTGGAATTTAAAAATTCAACAAACTCCACAATAGTGTTCGCTGGTCCTTCCCAAATAATAAACAAATCATCCAAGAAGTGTCGGTATAATTTGATGTTATTGTTGTAAAAATCTGAAGGAAACAAATGCTGCAACTCCCATTGTAAAAGAACAAGGTTGGCGTAGATGGGGGCAAAAGCTGCCCCCATAGCTACGCCTCTAACTTGCTTGAAAGCTTCCCCCTTAAAATACACAAAATTGTTTTTCAACACAATTCTCATTAGTTCTATCAACAGGTCAATATCAAAGCTCAAGGTAGACTTACTGTCTTTCAAAAGTAGCCAAAAGTAATCTAAACCCTCATCAGTTGGAATACAGGTGAATAGGTCAACCACATCAATGGTTAAAAAGTACACCTCACCTTCATAAGACTGCAGTGTCAAACCACGTAAAAAATCCCAAGAATCCTTCAACATATGCTCATACTGATCAGGGATGTGTTTAAGTTTATGGTCCAAAAAAGATGCAATAGCATATGTCTTAGACCCCTTCCCTGATGCAATTGGCCTATGTGGAGGGTCAGTTGTACTTTTATGGATCTTTGGAATTCCAAAGAAAGTCGCTAGTCTTGGTTTCTTAATGGTCAACATAATACCAATCTTTCATCCAGTCTACCTTCCATGATGAATTCTTCTATGGCTAGATCTATTTTCCTGTTAGAGATGTTGATCTTATTCGTAGAAACTGGAATGTAGACATCAACGTCATCCAGGATATTCAAAATTTTACTAGAGTAATCAAAAGTGTTGACCAAGACCATACCGCTCCCCTTATCGGGTTTCATAATTCGAATTCCCCTGTCATTGAGTAAGTCCTCCAAGATGTGTTTTTCCCTTGTGGTCAAATTAGCCTTAAACAAAAACTTTTTCGTAATTTTTTTATCTACACTCAGTTCGTATAAATCTAATGCACATGTCTCTTCAAACACCTGTGAAGCCGGGTGGAGAGGAGGATTGAATGTACTAGCCTTTCTAAAGGTAGTTGTATCATAGCCATTGGTCTGCTCAAACATTAATGCAAAATTTAATTTTCTAGTGTACAGCTTTAACTCTATGAGAGTATCACAAACATCAAATCTAACTGTTGGAACAAATTTAAAACCTTTTTCAAAAAGGTGAAAGTGTTCTTCATTAATCTCAATCCCACTTAGGTTAAAATTTTTAAAACCATTGTAGGAATAAGTCACTTTGTCAGAATCAATAACTATTTCCCTATTTACTTTATTGTCCAAGTTAATCATTACACTTTTCCTTTCTTTTTGGTTTTCACTTGGTTCCTTCTTCTTCCCTTTCCCCCAGAAAAATCCTGTTCATTCAACTCTCTTTCTCCCCCTCCCTCAGCAATGTCAGTAGTAACTACCACATCTTTGTCAGCATCCACAGTGGTGGGGTTAGGTATGGAAATATTAATCAATGGGGTGGTTGGATTTGTGGTGCAAAACATCCACAGTAATTTGTCTATTATTGACAACTTTTTCACCTATTTTAGATTGTTCAACTGTTTTAGATTTGGTCAAGTCCCTTACAACTAACTGTAGGATCAGGTTGTTTGTATGAACTGTTCCTATAAATTCTCCCCTTGAACACACAAGCCCTATTTTCACTGTATTGTTTCAAATCCCTTTCTAATTTTCTTTTTTTTTTCTCATATATTTCTTCACATTTTCTTTCAATCCTGTAAAAACTGTTATCATAACTTTCTTTATTAAATTCAAATAACAAATCCTTTCTGATGGCTTCATCAAATTTCTCTGCTTCCTTTAACATCATATCCACCTTAATTTTAGCAAATTTTACCATCAGCTTTAAAATTTTAAAACCACATTCATCGAACACACTATTAAATTCATTAAGCATGTCCAAATCATAAGTAAAACCCTCAGGGTATTTACAAACACGTAACCCTTGTGGGACAACTTTTTTTGTTAAACATTCTTCTAAATATGCAATGTCAATATTGACACATTTTATTTTATACAATTTGTTTTCCAAATCTCTAATTCCATCTTTTAAAGAAGATGCTGTAAAAGAATGACATGTCCCTTTAGACATATTTTGGTGGCAGGAATAATTATTTAAAAAGTCTCCTTTACTTTGTACATAATCAAACCATTCTCTAACATTATGAAAACGCCCTGATTCATTGTTAATAACTTTGTCAATCTGAGTTACAGTACCTTGGTGTACACGTACACCTTGTTGAACATTTTCAACATCCAAAATACTATTAAGTCCACTGGTGACAACAGTAGACACTCCCCTCCTATTGTTGTCGCCCAATGTTTGTTCATACCTTTGGGAAGAATGGTTGGTTCCACATCCCTTATGTGGAAAAGAGGTAAACTCACAAAGTGTTCCAACCTGTGCCCCGAATTCATCGGCATTCGCCTGAATGGGAACTTGTCTGTCTACCTCCTTCTGAACCTGCGCACATGAAATAGAACCATCAGGAGGTGAAAACACTTCAAAAATATGGGCCAAGTCTGTCTTTAGACTCTGCATTTCTGCACTAAGTCCCAAAATAGCTGCCACTACTTCCTTCTGTGAAAAAAATCACATTTTCGACCTCAGGCTGCCCAAACTCTTCCTCAAACGACAATTGTCCATTAAAGACTGCCATCCTCTGTACGCTGACCTCCACAACACAAAACAAAAATAAAAAACAAGTGGAAAAAGATCGTAGAAACAAAACCACTAATCCAATAAAACGGTCATGTCAGCACACAGGTTGCAAGTCCATAAAACATTTACTTTGTACATAATCAAACCATTCTCTAACATTATGAAAACACCCTGATTCATTGTTAATAACTTTGTCAATCTGAGTTACAGTACCTTGGTGTACACGTACACCTTGTTGAACATTTTCAACGTCCAAAATACTATTAAGTCCACTGGTGACAACAGTAGACACTCCCCTCCTATGGTTGTCGCCCAGTGTTTGTTCAAACCTTTGGGAAGAATGGTTGGTTCCACATCCCTTATGTGGAAAAGAGGTAAACTCACAAAGTGTTCCAACCTGTGCCCCGAATTCATCGGCATTCGCCTGAATGGGAACTTGTCTGTCTACCTCCTTCTGAACCTGCGCACATGAAATAGAACCATCAGGAGGTGAAAACACTTCCAAAATACGGGCCAAGTCTGTCTTTAGACTCTGCATTTCTGTACTAAGTCCTAAAATAGCTGCCACTACTTCCTTCTGTGAAAAAAATCACATTTTCGACCTCAGGCTGCCCAAACTCTTCCTCAAACGACAATTGTCCATTAAAGACTGCCATCCTCTGTACGCTGACCTCCACAACACAAAACAAAAATAAAAAACAAGTGGAAAAAGATCGTAGAAACAAAACCACTAATCCAATAAAACGATCATGTCAGCACACAGGTTGCAAGTCCATAAAACATTTATTGTATAAATTCCACAAGTGCTTTCACCCTAACTCAATTGTAGGGCTTTTTCAAATGTAAAAACAGTCTAACTGTTCAATCAGCCATCTTTAAATAACTTCAGTTTAAAAAAAGGCGCCAAAACCAGTCTGACCTAAATTTTAAGTAACCACGCACATTTTTACAACTGTCAAGTTTAAAAACACAAATAAATTCACTTTGTTTACCAAACATTAATAAACTTGATAAAACTTTGAATCAAAGTAATATAAAATAACAGTTCTATCTAAAAAATTAGAAAAGGATAACAAAAATGTAAAATACTTTAAAATTATGTTAAACAATACAATCAAAATGTTACTTTAATAATTGTTTCAGTGGTCGTTTTAAGTAATTAGTTAGATAAATCATATGCTTTTTTAATCAAACAAGGCTTAATAGAAATATGCTCATCCAGTCCCGGGGGGTGGGTGGCATTCAATCTAATTTGCCAATAGGTCTCCCTACAGCATAGCCAATTCTCCCAATCTCCCCATTTAGGGTCAATAGGTACTTGTTCAAGAATCCCAAAACGAAAGCCAGTGTGTTTAGGCTCCATTTGTAAATGTTTACTTAATGCATTATTAATATTGCCTTTTTTATGTTATATAAATGTTCATAAATTTGTTTGTTCAACGCTCTGTCTGACTTCCCTATGTAGAAACTAGGACAGTCTCTACACAGGGCTAACTACACAATACCCTTAGTATGACAGTTACCCTTCTTTAAGTAAATCCTACTGTTGCCATAATTTTTAAGGTGATGGGTACTTCATCCAAAATGTATCTACAATACCCACACCTACCACACCTACTAGTTCCCTTGTCCAAAGTAGTTGTACGTCTATAATTGTTACTTTCGAATACCCTTTTCAGATTTGTTCCTGTTTTATAAACAAAGTTAGGATGATCACCTACTTTGTGAACTAAGTCCTTATTGTGCTTTAACATCTTCCAATTTCTCTGAATGAGGTCCTTAACTTCCCTTGTAATGTTACTGTGTTGAAGAACCATAGCTCTTTTAAAAGCTTGTTCACTATCCACTTCATGACCTGTTACAGTTTCCAATGGTTTCCCCAAAATAGGAGAATATCTAATTGCACGACCATTTATAATTTCTTCCGACACTTCCTTTATTAACCTATCAGAGTAACCCCTTGAACTAAACAAATCAGAAATAAAATCAATTTCCACTAAAAAATCATCCCACTCTGGTGTCATCCTGGCTGCTCTGACCATTTGGCCCTTGACTATACTCCTTTTTTGTTTCCAGGGGTGGTCACTGTTGTAGGGGAGGTAGGAATTACTGAAAGTATTTTTCCTATAAATTCTTGATTTCAGTCCCCCATTAGTTTTATCTAACCTCTCACCTAAATAATCAATTCCACCCTGGTCAAAATTAAATATCATCTGAGGAAGACAACATTCGAAAGCTCTTATCGGATATCTTCAAGAGACAGTTTTGAGCTTTTTATTTTTTATTTTATTTTCAAGTCGAAGTTTTATTCATATTAAAGGACTACATTTTAATTGGAACACTTGTGGATTTCGTTGATTAGCCATCCTTGGGTGGATTTTCTGTCTTTTTTCTGCCAATATTGACTGTTTTTGTGACAGACCACCTTTAGCGTTTGGGAGTTATTTATTTATTTAAAGGAAAAACTGTAAGTCATTACAGGCAGCAGTAAAGTATAGGTATATATATGTAACAATTAGTACAAAAAATATGCATTTATAAAACAGCAGTTATCTTACAGGGAAACTTACATCTTAGAGACCAATATAAGCAATAAAGACCCCCAATAACCTATTACAGTCAAAGTCTAGAGATACAAATGGAAAGTGGCTTGGAAGGAAGAATATATGACTTTCTTAAGAAGAAAGAAAAGCGGTAGGAGGGTATAACTATAAAAAAACAACTATTTACATCACGTACGTCTATTTATACCATATTTACAACATATTTACACTATGGATGCCAGAGGATAACAAAATAATATAACGAAATATTTTGTAAAATCAAAAGTTACCGTGTGATGGTAACAATGCCTAATGGTTATAGGGCCAGATATGATACTGATGGAGGATTTCCTGGAATGTAGTGTTAGTGACCCACATTTTGGAAGATTATTTAGTTTGGATTAGGTCCAAAAGTCTACACCAGTAATTCTGAAAATATTCTTTTTTCTTTTTGTTATTATTGCATAACTTATGTGCAGATATATATCTGATTGCCATTAATGTAAAGTTTTCCCAAGTTATTGGTGAGGGATTGACCCAATTCTTAATATTTGAGAAGGGTGCAAGCAGTAACACAGATGTGGCGATGGATACCCTTAAGAGATTTAGGAATTATATTTAAAATCATGGTTTGCCAAGAGAATGTGTTTTTTTCATATCCCATTTTTTCCAACTGAGTTCTGAGAGAACACCAAAGTTTGTAAATATTCTTAAAACTCCAAAAGATGTGAAGTATATCTACATGTGGGAGGGAACAGAATGGGCAGGTTAGGTTTTTATTGTATCCGAATTTCAGTAAGACTGCTGGGGTATAGTAGGAATTGTTGTTTATCATAAGCTGGGTGTAAATTAGGTTTTTGAAGGGGGTTAGATTCAGGGTATTATTGATTGCTTCGCACTTAGACTCCATAGAAATTTCTCCTTGTATACCGTCCCAATATTTGGAAAATAGTAGTGAATGATCATACTTAATGCTTGATACAAGTTTATAGGTATTCAAAATCATTTTATTCTGTAGGGAAAGTGATTTAATGATAGATTGTGATACTGTAATGTCTTGCTCCTTCACTCTATAGTTAGAGAATTTTTGTTTTATAAGTGAGCTAATTTGTCTTAAGATAGGATCATATTTGTTTGGAGCACCAAATAAAGTTTTGACTTCTGCAACATTTTTAGTTATAAAAGTGCCAAACTATGGCTTTCTTAACAATAGGGAAGTTTGTTAGTTCGATCATTTTATTATTGATTTTTAAGTTAGGGTTTAAGTGAATAGGTTGGAGAAAGGGAATAGTATTGTGCAATTTTAAGGAGGTCATCAGAGTTTGAAAGATGCAAATTATGATGTTAAGTTGTCTATCTCGCCTTCATTCTTGCTGGATGGGTTCGGAGCTGACCTCGGCTCCGACCCGGCCACTCTAAAAGCTCGAGAGTTGGTTCCACCGGCTCGAGGCTCCCCCTATATCCCACAGTGCTAGGCGTGAGTTACCTCAGATCTCGTTTGCCGCTACAGCGATCGAGGTGTGTTTTCTACCGGCTCCAGGTTAGTGAAAGTTAGACTAGTTTAAATTCTTAGACTTAGGCTAGCTCTGTATATTTTTCTTTCCCTTTAGTGTAGTGGACTTATTATCCCTTCTACCTTTTATCCAGCCCCCCTTTTTTCTAAAGAACTTATAGTTCTTTCCCAAGGCCTTTGGGCCCTTCCTTCCCTATCCTTAGGGTGTGTATGTGTTTTAATTAGGGAGTTCTTATTTAACTTACCTTTAGTTTAAATAATTCCCTTTGAACCCTATTAGTGTAATCTGTGTGTGTGTGTTTTCTGTGTGTGATTACACTTCGGTTCCTTGAATATGTCCAAGGATACAAAGGTCTCAGGCTTCAAGAAGTGTGACTCGTGCTGTCAGAAAATGTCTCTGACAGACGGTCACACTTCTTGTGTGTATTGCCTGGGACCTTCACACCTGCAGGACTCTTGTGCTGTATGCCACGGCTTCAGCCCTAGAGTCCTGCAGGAGAGAAAAAATAAACTCATTTTGAGGGGTTTAATTAAGCCTGAAGGTTCCCTTTCTGTGTCATCGGGGAAACCTTCTAAGGCTTCTAAGACCTCGACTCCAGCTTCAGAGTCGAGGCCTAAGGCTTCGAAGCCTACTGCTTCATTGGCTCCGGCTGGAGCCGATGAGTCTTTGACTGCAGTATCCGTGGTTTCCTCGGCTCCAGCCGGAGCCGAGGCATTAGGGATTTCTGGGTCGGCTCCGATCAGACCATCGGAGCCGACATCTAGAAAGAGATCGAGGTCACCGTCCCTTGGCTCCATTCATTCGGCTCCAGCGTCTCCCCTGCTGTCTGAACGGAGCCATAGATCTCACTCCTCCAGGTCATTGAGGCTCTCGGATCACGACCTCCAGAGGGTAGTGAGTAGACTTTTGAAGTCCAAGGCACTGGCCCAAATGCTCCAGAGTCCGACTCATCAGTCGATGCCTCAACTTGTTCCAATAAATATTCCTCCTCCGACTCCTTTGAGCTCGGGCCGGGCGTCGGGACCGAGACTGTGGTAGCGTCGGAGCCGATACATTTGTCTTCAGCTCCATCATCGGCTCCGATTTCTTCTTTTGAAGAATCTCGGTGCCGGGCTTCCCTCGTCGGCTCCGAGGGGGGTCGGACCCTTGTCCGACCCCCCTCTCCCTCTCGGTGCTTTGGCGCTGGTGAGTTCGGCTCCGACATCGGCCTCGGAGCCATCTCTGTCGGTGCCGAGGGAGGTTCTCAGCTTTTCGGAGCGGGGACCTCTGGCTCTGCCTGACAGGGGTGCATTCGAGGTCATGCGGAGTGTTGGAACCTTGTTCGACTCCACAGTCGGCTCCGTCCGCCCCTCCCACTTCGGTGCCTTTGGTTATGTCGACTCACTCCCTCATCCCAGACCGCAGAGAGCAAGCTCCTCAAGAATCCCCTGTGGGGATCTCATCCTCTTCCGAGGCCTCTCCTGAATTGGCAGGGAGCCCCTAGGAAGAGAAAGTGTAAGAGGAAGCACATAGACTCACCTGAGTCTGTCACCTCTGACACAGATTTAGAGGATTCGAGGGTTCCCCATTCCCCTTCTGAAGATGTCTCTTCGCAGACATTCTAGAGATCCTGAAACAGAGGGGAAATTGGCCAGCCCTTAACCCTTCGGAGGATGAATCTGTGTATCTTGAGGCGTTTGGCTCTCGCCCTTCCACCTCCTGGGTATCCCCCCCCTTTGATCCCCTCATGCAGGTGGTTGCAAAGAAGGCTTGGACGGCTCCTGATTCAGTGGACCCTACCCCCAGGAGACTCTCCAAATTTATAACAGCACCAACTGACAAGCAATTTCTCACAAAAGGTGTTTCTGTGGATGCTATGGTGGTAGCTGCTGCCACCAAGAAGGAACTAGCTGATCCTTCAGTGCCTGTTCATCCCCCTAACAAAGAATCTAGGTCTATGGACAGGTATGGGAAGCGGATGTTCTCGTCAGCGACCTTTGCTATGCGTTCGCTGAACTACCTATGCCATTTTACTCGTCTTCAAAGAGACTTGATCAAAGAAGCGAGTGACATGTTGAAGGATCCTACGGCTGCAGGTTTTCAAGACAAGATGAACACCCAGCTGGCTACCCTGAACTCCATAGCTAACTCCTCCATGCGCCTCCTTTCTTATGCGGCTGATGGAGCGAGCAGGGCCGCAGGGACAGGTGTGGCCTTACGCAGGCATGCCTGGATGCGGCTATGCAACTTTGCGGACCCCTTTAAAACATCTTTCACTAATTCCCCGTTTGATGGATCATCTCTCTTTGGTCCTCAAGTGAAAGAAACCTTGACTAGGTGCGAGACAGATGGCAAGACTCTTTCTGCCGTCGGAGTCCGTTTTTCTACTCCTTCTAGGCCTTACCCCAAAGGCCAGAAAAGTGGGAAAATGTGGTTCCACAAACAATCTCAAGGGTCTTCGCCTGACGCACAGAGTCGGTTCCCTGCCAGAGGCAGAGGGGGGAACAACAATGGTAGACGCCCTAGAGGCAGGGGGGGTCCGCAGAACCAGGGCAATCGAGAAGCCTTCTCTGATAAGCCCTTTCAGCATCCCTGAGGTGTTGCCCGACTGCCCACCTTCGGAGGCAGTCGGGGGAAGATTGTCACTGTACCCAGAAGCCTGGCTATCCCTGACTCAAGACAAATGGGTACAGTCCATCATTTCCGAAGGCTATTCCATTCCCTTCGTTCGCATTCCAAACCAATCAAAAAAATCCCTTCCAGATGTTCCACCCGCTCAAAGGGATCTTGCAGTTTTGGAAATTTCAAAGCTGCTTGCAAAAAGAGCAATTCAGCCAGTTCCAGCAGACCAGCAAGGATCCGGAATCTACTCCAGGTTCTTTTTAGTTCCAAAGAAAACAGGGGACTGGAGACCAATTTTGGATCTCAGTATCTTGAACAAGTCAGTCAAGAAAACAAGATTTCGGATGGTCACGCTGCAGTCCATCCTTCCCTTTTGGGAAAGGAAACTGGATGTGCTCTATAGACCTTCAGGATGCGTACTATCACATAAAAGTGAACAGACGCTCCAGAAGATTCCTCCGCTTCAGGCTGGGAACCAGTCATTTTCAATTCAGGGCCCTGCCCTTTGGTCTCACCACTGCCCCGGTGTTTACCAAATGCATGGCAGTGGTAGCTTCTCACCTGAGACGTCAAGGATTCCAGGTGTTTCCATATTTGGACGACTGGCTCCTCACAGCTCCCACCAAGCATCTTCTCCTAATGGCCAGGGACTACACCTTTCGCATTTGTCAAAAGTTAGGCATTTCAGTAAATTGCGAAAAGTCTGTTTTGTCGCCTTGTCGTACTATTACCTTCATAGGCGCAAATCTAGACACAGTCAACTTGTCTGCGAGACTAACACATCAGAGAATAGCAGACATACACAAACTGGTTTCACTCCTCTTCAGCAGCAACAGAGTCAAAGCCAGGTTAGTTCTGAAAGTGTTAGGGATTATGGCGGCTGCCATACCTCTGCTTCCATTAGCCAGGTTCCACATGAGAATCCTTCAATGGATGCTCTTCACACAATGGTCATACCAGCAACTTCCGATGTCCCATACCATTATGATCACGCAAACATGCAGAAATCATCTTCTGTGGTGGATGTCTTCCCCTCAGCTCTTATTGGGAAGACCTTTTGTACCTTCCCCTCCGGTTGCTACTTTGACAACGGACGCCTCCCTGATCGGGTAGGGGGGGGCATTATCAGGGCAGAACTGTCCAGGGCACATGGCAACCAGACGAATGCCACTTGCACATAAATGTTCTAGAGATGAGAGCAGTGCTTTTAGCGTTGCAAGCCCTTCAAGACTCTCTTCCCTTGGGAACGATAGCAATCCAGACGGACAATATGTCTGTAGTGTGGTATATCAACAAACAAGGCGGAACCAGGTCCTACCCCCTGTGTCGAGAAGCACTCAGACTGTGGCAATGGGTGATTTCTTCTCAGCGGTTTCTGATAGCAACGCACATCCCCGGGAAGTCCAATCAGATTGCGGACAAGTTGAGCAGAGCTATCCTCATGCCTCACGAGTGGTCTCTGAAAGACTCTGTGGTGAGAGAAATTTTTCTCAAGTGGGGTCAGCCTTGCTGCGATCTTTTTGCTACTCCCCAAAACAGCAAGTGCAGAGATTATTTCACCCTATTCCCGCTACCAGGCCAGCCCAGCAGAGACGCTCTAGTCCAAGTTTGGCCCCGGGGACTTCTGTATGCATTTCCCCCCTTCCCACTAATCTCTTAAGTGATACAGAAAGCTATCGCTCAGAAGGCCTGCTTGATCCTCATTGCTCCTTACTGGCCTTGACAGGTTTGGTTCCCCTTTCTACATCATTTTCTGTTGGAGCAACCTTGGCATCTGGACCTAGTTCCAGATCTTTTGATCCATCAGTCGGGTCAGTTTCATCGCTCCCTTCCCTCTCTGAACCTCACTGCTTGGTTCCTCCTATTCCAACCTTAGCCAGGCTTCCTCAAATATCTCACTCTGTTCGAGATATTTTGATAGCTTCCCATAAATCTTCCACTCGAAAGATTTATTTGAGTAAGTGGAAACGTTTCACCTATTGGGCTCAAGGAAGGGACATAGATCCTTTCACTGCTTCCATCCAAATGGTCCTTGATTTTCTAGCTGAACTCTTCCATGCAGGTTCATCTCCTTCTACTCTTAAAGTTCAATTGGCAGCTATTTCTAACTTTCATGTGGGCATTTCAGAGTCTGCCATAATGTCCCACAAGCTTTGCAAAGCTTTTTGAAGGGAGTTTTTCTACTCAGACCTCCTATAAGAAATCCTCCTCCTCCTTGGGACCTAAATTTAGTTCTTAGTTCTTTGATTCTTTCCCCTTTCGAACCTACAGCCTCCTGTTCTTTAAAATTGCTATCATGGAAGACACTCTTTCTGGTAGCTATTACTTCAGCTAGAAGAGTTTCAGAACTTCATGCACTCAGCTGTTGACCTCCTTATCTGTTGTTCCATGAGGACAGGGTATCTTTACGAACCAACCCGTCCTTTTTACCTAAGATAGCCTCGGCGTCTAACCTGAATCAAAGCATTGACCTCCCTGTGTTTTTTCCAGAATATTCTAACAGGTCTGAACAAAAATTGCATTGGCTAGATGTTCATCGTCAGTTAAGGTACTATTTGGATAGAACCAAACAATTCAGAAAATCTGACCAGCTGTTTGTCTCTTATGCAGAAGGCAGAAAGGGACTTTCATTTTCAAAGGTATCATTATCTAGATGGCTAACATCTCTGATTTCCCTTGTTTATGAAATTAGACACCAAAAGCTGCCTAACAAACCTAAAGCCCATTCCACCAGAGCTTTGGCTACTTCTATAGCCTTCCAAGACAGACTGCCTATTGACACCATTTGTGCAGCGGCTACTTGGGCTACTCCTCACACTTTCATTTCTCATTATAAGTTGGATTTAGCTTCTAGGCATAGAGCTAACTTTGGTTCCACTGTTCTCAAGAGTCTGTTCCGTTAGGCCACCCGGGACAAGGTGCTAGGGATGCGGTCCCATCCAGCAAGCATGAAGGCGAGATAGACAACTTAACATATAGAAGTTATGTTCTTACCATAACGTTCCATGTTAGTTGTCTTCTTCTCGCCTTCTTTCTTGTGTCCCACCCTCCTTCCCCCTGGCCTGGACAGACCTAGAGGAGTTTGATTGTAACCTCTCTTTCTACCACCTCTTTACTTTAGGTATATGCTGCTGTGCATATTTTTCCTGGATCAGGATGTAGGTCACCCTTCTCTTCTTCCTGGTTTATAGAGGTGGACTTTGTTTATAATTATTCTATTGCTATTATAAGCTGGGCCTAGCTTACAAACGAGATCTGAGGTAACTCATGCCTAGCATTGTGGGATATAGGGGGAGCCTCGAGCCGGTGGAACCAACTCTCGAGCTTTTAGAGTGGCCGAGTCGGAGCCGAGGTCGGCTCCGAACCCATCCAGCAAGAAAGAAGGCGAGAAGAAGACAACTAACATGGAACGTTATGGTAAGAACATAACTTCTATTTCTTTAATGTAGGCAAGATCTTGAACTTGTAGTCACCATCAGGTGCTAAAAAAGGGACAGCATATGGATTGAGTTTTAACAAATATATATAGTTGCACCAGATTTTGATCCAGGTTGGGTACCAAGATTCAGCAGAGGGATCATAACAGGCTATTTGAATTAGACGGCTAGCATTAATGATGTGGTAATATAAATGAAAGTTCGGGAGACTTAAACCGCCTTTGTTCTATGGGGTAATTATATTCCTGTATGATATTCTGGTTGTTAGGGAACCACAAAAACTTTGAGATTGTGGTTTCTATTTTTCTGAAAAAAAATTTTGGAACGTTTAAGAAGATGGAGTTAAGATGAAAAAGGATTCTAGGCAAAAAATTCATTTTAATGATAGCAGATTTTGATAGCAAAGAAAGATTGATGTTTTTCCATCTAGTTAAATCATTATTTATTTGATCCCAGACTCTATATAGGTTTGCTTTTATTAGTTCTTGGTGAGGGTGTGTGAAATTTATTCCTAGGTATTTAAGTGTATATTTGAGAGGAATGTCAGACAGGGGGAAGTCATATTCTAAATGGTTTGCAGGGTTTAATGGAAAAATAGATGATTTTGCAGGGTTTAATTTATAATTAGCAGCCTCAGCAAAAAGATTAATAGAATTTAGAATTTTATGAAGATCGGTGTTGGGAAGCTCAAAATAGATGTTTAGTACATCTGCAAATGCAGAATAATTTATATCAATGTTGAAGACTTTTGGGATATGGTGATAAGTCTTTTGTTTAACCCAGAGAAGGAATGGTTCCAGATATAAATTGAAAAGATAAGGTGAGAGTGGGCAGCCCTGCCTAGTGCCATTGGTAATTTTAATAGGGCGTGATAAAGTTTTATTTATATACAAGGAAGTAGAGGCATTGTTATAAAGCATCTTAATAGTGTTGATAATAAGATCAGGAAAGTTAAAGAATTTCATGGTTAGGTAAAGGAAGTTTAGATCAATGTTATCAAAGGCTTTGGTAGCATCTAGGGTGAGTGCATAACGCGGGTGGTTATCACTTTTTAGAAACAGCATTAATGTGTTTAAGGTAAGGGTACTGTCACACAGCTGCCTCTGTTTCATAAATCCCAACTGTTCAGAAGAAATGACTGTAACTATAACTTTCTGAATTCTATTAGCAAAAATGGTAAATAAGATTATGATGTCAACGTTAATAAGGGCGATGGGCCTATAGCAGAGAGGGTTGGACTTGTCAGAGTTTGGTTTTGGGATGAATATTGTTTTCGAATTGTTCATATACTTATCAGTAATCCCTTTCAAGATGATATAATTATACATGGCAAGGAGAGTTTTAGAAAGGTGACGACTAAAAGTTTTATAAAATTCTACTGTAAAACCATCAGGACCTGGTGCTTTATTTGGTTTAAGTTTTTTAATAGCTAGCATTATTTCATTCAGTGTTATGGGGCTGTTTAGAAGGGTGTTTTGCGCAAAGGATAATTTTGGAACAGATAGTTTATTTAGGAATTTTTTGTGCATTTCATTTGGGGTCTAGTTTTGGGGATTAAAGATTTTCAGTGAAGATATTTACAAAAGAGTTAACAATATCTTCATTACTGTATAAGTTTTTCCCTTTGTATTTTATTTCATTAATATAGTTTGGTCCCTTTTTGATGTTTATGAGTCCAGCTAGTGTTCTGGAGGGAGTTTGGGCCCATTCTGAATATCTGTGAAGGAGTTTGAGTTCTACCAAGGATTGATTTTGTAAGTGAAATGAGTAATTTTTTTTTTGTATCTCATGTAATTTCTTTTCCAATTCAGGAGAAAAATCCTTTTGCAGTTGTGCATCAGTCATCTTTTGCTCATTGTTGAGGTTATTGATGTACAATTTCTCTTTTTTTTTATAATAAGATGATTTTTGAATGAGTATTCCTCTGATGACCGCTTTGGCCGTAGCCCATTGGGTATCTAAGGGGATGGTGGATAAACAGGATTCTGCATCAAATTGTTTCAGATAATCATTAATTTCCTGCAGAGCATCTTCTTTTTTAAGAATGTTACTGTTTAGTGACCAAGTGGGACTACTACCATTGAGATTCAGGTGGTGAGTGAGATTAATACAAAGGGAGACATTCAAGTGGTCGGATATACATCTAGCCTCAAGGGCAAAGTTTGTAATTTTGTTTGAAAAGATATCAGAGACCAAAAAAATAATCAATTCTGGACCAGACTTTGTGTGAAGCTGAATAAAACGTGAACTTATTTAGCTCTCTGTCATGTTCAAATATTAAAAAAGGGTCAACTAAGTTGAAGCTATTTATCAAATCCTGAATAGATGCAGTTACTTGTGAGGGCTGTTTCCTGTTTTTATTTGAACTGTCATTCAAGGGGTCCATGAGTGCATTCCAATCACCACCAATAATGGAAAGATGATTAGGAAATTGAAGTAGTAGACTATGTATTTCATAGAATAATAAGTGCTGGTTTGTACAAGGGCTATATAAGTTTAAGAAAAGTATAGGGTATTTTACCTGAGGGTATGAGCAGGAAAATAAACACCATCTACCATTCGGGTCAAATTTAGTATTTAGCACTTCACCAGGAAAGGATTTTTTAATTATTATTACAGTGCCTTTTGATGCAAGACTATTCCCTGATGATATCACAAGTTTAATCCAATTTCTTTTTTTAGTATTATCCCATTGAACATTTGTCATATGGGTCTCCTGTAAAAAGACAATGTTAGATTTATCCTGAAAAATCAGGTACATAACTAGTTTCTTTTTTTTTGGTTTCTTGAAGGCCATTTACATTCCAGGAATTCACACTAATCACCATAATTAGACTCAAAACGTAGATATATGCTAGGATAAACTAAGAATAACGCCCTACTAGGGACGGTGCAATTAGTAAACACATTTGTTATATATGACAGAAAGTGTAATGTGGTAATAAATCGTATTCTGGCATCCATGCTCCTTACCATAACCCCAGTGCCTAACCACCTGTCTCCCTGAATCATTTTTGAGATATGGGTGGATTTTCTGTCTTTTTTCTGCCAATACAGGTTTTCCTTTGTATGTTTGAAAAGTTTGAAAAATTCAATACAAATATATTTGAAAAAGAAATTGAATAGTGAACAATTGTTTCCATATAGAAGGGACTGTTGCTTCTTGGCTAGATCTGTTGATAAGGATTGAGATTGGGTAGGTTGTTGAGTTAGCAGGTAGTTTTAGGAAGTGTGGTGGTAGAATGTCAGCTGAGGAAGAGCAGGGTTGTAATTTCATCAGTAGTGATTTGATGTAGGCAGTGGGGACAGGTTTGAGTGAAAAGGTATGTTTATTGTCAGGGGAGGTAGGCAGTGGGGACAGGTTTGAGTGAAAAGGTATGTTTATTGTCAGGGGAGGAAGAGGAAAAGTGAGTTAGGAATTGAGAATATCCAGAAAAATGCAGTTGGATTTCAGAACAGCATCCTCTAGTGGTATGTTAAAGAGGAAGGACCAGTTTATGGAGGAGAGTCTATTGTTGATCTCATCAGGGTTGAAGTTAGTGAGACTACAGCACGCTTTATATTTGTTTTGCCTAATTTGGTGAAGAGAGTGCCTTTGAATGCTGGTTGGAAGGTGGTTGCTGGTAGAGTTGAGCAGCGTTTTGGGGTTATGGTACAGGTTTGGACTGGACACTGGGATCTAGTTGAGGATAGAGCTGGAGTTGTGGATTTGTTATAGTGGGGAAGGGTTGACATTAGTTGAGAGAAGCCATGAGATTTATACTGGATGTAGGGGAGTTTGTGGTCAAGATTTGCCAGTCGATGTTGACATCACCCAGTATTATTGTTTCATTAGATATGTAGTGGCTGATTCAGGAGATATTGTGTTCAAGAATGGGGATGTTATTTTCTTGGGGGGGATATATATACCAGCAAAGGAAAGTTTTTTCTGGTTGTTTAGTTTGCAGTTGGCTAGTAAGTGGGGTTAAAGCTGGGAAGTGATATGGACAATGGGAAAAGGTAAGCTTGTCTGAATATATTATAGTTATCCCTCCTCCTTTTTTGTGGACCATATCAAAGCAGAAGATATTGTACCCAGGGGGAAGAATTTCAGCATCTGTGATGTGGGGTTTAAGCCAAGTTTTGGTGAGAATTATTATGTCAGGTGAGTGTTGGGCAATCAATGAGTGAAATTTGCTGACTTTGTTGAGAAGGCTGCGAATATACATAGAAATTATAGTTCAGCACTTGGTGGATGGTTTGAAGTGAGTGGGGGATGGGGGTGTGGGGAAGGTGTCATGAAAGGGAGAGGAGTGGGGGCCAGGATTAGGGTGAATATCTCCTGATGAGAATGGATTCTTGGTGATGTGTAGTAGTGTGGGTATCTTAGAATTATTAGTAGAGTAGTTAGGCTTAGTTTTGTGGTGGTGTGGGGGGGGGGGCAAGTAATTTGAGTTTGTGCATGAGAAGGTTAGACAGGTTAAATAAATGGGGTGTTATAGAGTAAGGTTTGTCCACTAATGGGTGGTTTAGAGTGGGTGGTAAGTTTAAGGGGGGGGGATTTTAGTTTGATAAGTGGTAAAGTGAGAGAGTGGAAGGAGGAGAGGGAGTAGTGACATAGATGAAAATCATGTTTTGGGAGAGTGAGAAAGGAGGACTGATGGAAGTCAGACAGAAATGAGTAGGGTAGAAAGGTGGGTATCGGATATATTGTGTTTTTATTGGGAAAATGACTTTTTACAGCTTTAAAATTTACCAGCATGTGCTGCATGTTTTCCCTGGGAAAGAGACACTATTTTCAGCTTGACTATGGAACAAGCCCATGATTGGTCCCTCTTCCAGCCACAAAAAGAAAAAGTGCAGTAAACAGCCTGTGCCATCACAACAGAATAGCAGTTTGCCTCAGGCACAGATGGGTGACTGCTGTGGCCAAATCTGGGTCCTCAGACTACTTTTCTTTTACTGCGGATCCCTCTGGTGTAGCACCACAAGGCTGTATGAATGGCAGTTAGTCACGTTCTCGGTGGCTGTTGGGGTTCCCTCAGTGGGTAAGGGAGATCTAATTTTGCCATATCTGGGAGAAGGAGCTGGGAAGTCTTCCCTGTTTATTCAAAACATTGCACCCATCCTTACAGAAGCTGCTTCTAGTAACACGACCCTGTTGGCCCCCCTTTTCTGCTTCTGCTCAAATTGCCCTGTACAGGAGTAGTTTATTAGGTCTGGCTGAAGGTTTAATTCAGGCTATTGATTCTTCGTGTAAGGTGGTTTCTGGTAAAAGAAAGAGAGACCCCCTCTTTTACTGAAGAAATTCAAGATTCTGAATCTGGACAGGAAGATGAAGGGGGAGTTGTAGGGTTTTCTCCTCAGATTTCAGATTCATATTTAGAGGATATCATGGTATTGGAGTCTTCCTGTGAGGGTTTCTCTTTGTGTAATACTGTTTTCAGAATGTGCCAGTGTTTTCAGTGAGAGAACACTGAGGTTTCTTAATCCCTCAGAAAATACTATCAGCGGTTGCCAATAAAATTTCCAGAAGCTTCCTGCATCCCTCCTGTGCTGTCAGCATTGGATGATGTGTTTATCTCTCCCTGCAGTTTTCGTGATGGTCACCTTGCTGCCTCTAAAAAGGCAGTTGATTGTACAAAAATACTTAGTCTTTTAAGTTTTTATACACCCATCCCACACCTGGCTCAGCAGTTATAGCTTCAGTTAATCCTATTGCTGCTACTTAAAGTTTCTGATAAGGATGGTAAAATAATTGATAAGTATGGGGAAAAAGTGCATGCTTCTGGAACTTTGATTTTTCAGAATTTTGAATGGTCAGGCTTATATGTTAAAGTTTATTCTAACTGTGAAAGGATGAGGAATATTTTGTCTGCAGTTTGTTTTTGTGAGGAAACATCTACTTTAAATGGTTTAGTTTCTTCCATTTTACAGATCACAAATCGTTGTTTAAAGTGTATGTATGACTTAGTTGATACTTCCAACAGGGTTATGGCTACTGGCACTGTTTTGTGGAGGTTTGCCTGGCTGCATTCTCAGAACCTCTCAGAATATGTGAAAAATAAGATTTTAAATTCTTCTCTGGTTAGAGATTTAGTTTTTTGTCCCTCTGCTGGAGAGGTTATCAAAAATGTGATCAGAGGGGAAAGCTGATGCAGGGAATGTCAGATTTTTTCACCCTTCTTTTCCAAATTTTCCAAGGAATTCTGTACCCCCTTGTCCAGTTTTGGCAAGAAACAGAATAAATAGTCTCAGCAAAATGCTGGTAAACAGATGTTTAAGAAGAAATGGCAAGGGTTTTTCAAAAAGAAGACAGGAATCCTCAAAAACAAAGGACAGTCTAACAAGTCAGAATGATTGTTTAAGGGACCATGGCCCCTTCCTTCTCCCTGGCAGTCCATCTTCCCTTCCAGAACATCTGAATTTCCATTTCTGTCTTTGACAACAGATAGTTTCAGACAAACAGGTTCTGAAGATCATTCACCAAGGTTACAGATGGCATAGGGAGGAAGTTCCTCCATTCCAGGGAGTAATTACTCATCCACTAGTCTAGACTCCTCTTTTTCCTCCTACCCTTCAGCTACAGCCAGTCAGCACTAAGCAACTGTGTAGGACCCACTGGCTAGGGTGAGGGAGCAGCCACTGACCACAAAATTCATTTAATTAAAAAAGTTAAAGTTTCCCACTTTTTCTCTGTGATGGTATATCACACTGTCAGTCTTGTTCTGCATGAATCCACACACGCAACATTGAGAAAGTAAAAGCAGATGAGATTTGATTTCTGAACTACTGGAGCAGCTGCAGTTGATGGGTACAAAAACATTATTGACTACTTATCAGCATCATCATATTGATTACAGGTGGGGGGAACTTGTTTTTCCAAAATACTATTGGAGCAGCAGATGGGGAACTTGACTTCAGAGATGACCTGCAGGATTTTCCAAAATGCAAACATTTTAAGGAACTTACAGGTACAGAGTGTGTGTGTGTGTGTGTGTGTGTGTGTGTGTGTGTGTGTGTGTGTGTGTGTGTGTGTGTGTGTGTGTGTGTGCGTGTGTGCGTGTGTGCGTGCGTGTGTGCGTGTGTATTCATGTGTGTGTGTGTGCATGTGTGTGTCTGTAATAGCCTAGTTAAAGAGGGCTGGTTAGTTAATTAATATGTAAATTTACTCAGCCTCAAACAGTGTGCCTTGGCTACAGGAAACAAGATCCGTAGTACTCTACATCAACTACCCACTCTGTGAGCGTCAGTTCAAGAAATCTGGACAAGGCCAAAAATCATGTGGGGAAAAAGGCCAAAAAATAGAATCAATTCTTAAATGTCACTCTTACAAACTTAGAAAGTTTATAGAATAGCAGGCTTTATCATGCATTTTCTGAGGGGGTATGAAGTCTAAAACTCAAATCTTTGCCATTATATAGTGGCTTCAGTCTTCAATGATTTATCAGAAAACCACAATTTTTTTGAGGAACATAGAAAACCATGTGGCAGAAATCTGGACACTTGAGAGGTATGACCATTTGGTTACAGTTAGTCATTAGACCTGGTAGAAATGAGCCGCTGTGGTGATGTAGAGGAATAAAGCCCTGATTATGGCCCGGCAACCCGGGTACAATTAGCAGCTTGGGGAAATGACGGAGTGGTATGGACGGATGCATGTGACCATCCCAGAGGGGTTGGCAGGTCTTCGAGCTGTCACAGTGATGATCTCGAGTGGAGGCTGGGGACAACACAACATGAAAGTGCCTAAACAGGGGATAAGGATGGAGATATGGCAGAGCTGCTGTGGAGGTGGAGTGAAATGCCACACATCTCCACTGTACGTCTGTTCCTGGGCTTCACCTTGTACTTGCAGAATGGTAGGGGTGCTTAAAAAATAGGTAGGTCTAAAGTAAAACTCCCCACCCCCTGGATTGATGCACAGATGTGCTGAGCCCCCGGATGTCTCATTCTGTAACTGGTCCTGGCAACACAGGATTAAGTCCAGGGGAGGGGGTTAGCAGCTGGTAGACCTGGCGTGGACAGGTACTGGAGAGCTGGGCTGGTGAAATAATGTAATGTAGTGGAGAAAAAATGAGCAAAAATAAAATTAGAGATGGTTGAAATATTCTAAAATGGGTATTTTTGTCATTTGTTTGTTCTTATGTTTTGTTTCACTACCTAATGGAAAAAAATGTTCGTAACTATAAAATAGCCAGGGATCATGGTACACTTAATTTCCCACTGGCTGGGTGCTTTTTCAATGAATGTAATTTTCAATGCAGTTTCAATGAATGCGAGTTTAATGAAATTTTGAGTGAATGTGATTTCAAGGGAAGAGAGGTTTACTGCTGCTCAAGCTAAGTCAGTTTTCTATATGGAGCTGTTTTGTTTAGAAAATGGCCATTTGTGTTTATATTATAAAATTCTGCAGGCAGTGTTGGCACTGCACCAGTTAGCATACTCACCTTCGATGTAGATGGTTGTGGGTTCTATTCCCACACCATGTAGATGGATTGCTGACACCGCAGTGCAGTATAAAGGGGGGTGCTGCATTCCTGAGTGTGTCATCCTTTTAATGAAATGCTAAACCAATGCCCAATCTGTCTGCAGTGATATTAGGTGCTGTGAGATCTTTTACATAGAAATACGTTTCCCTCTTTCTTTCATTATTTACACAATCATTATGTTTACACTTTATATTATACTTTATACATCACAATGAAGAACTTTACATGTTTACCTTCCTAAATGCATGTAAAACCCATTTGATTCCCCATCCTTTCCACCATAACCATTTATCCCATTTTTCAGTTTCTTTTTAACTCCCAGCCTCATATTTCCCATACAACACCATGTCCATATCAAAGCTTTAAATACTTTCCATTCATAAACATCTTTGAATAATGTTCAAAAACCTAAATTTGTTGAGATGTTGCTTCAGTAATACTGCTAATTACACATTCTATGGTCTGTCGTTTTATATTTTATGTTACTTTTTACTGGCATTTTGTCTAGTAATAAATGCTACAGAAAAAAAGAAAAGAAAAGATTAAAATATTTCCTGCATTTTTCTTTTTGCTTTCTTGTATTCACTCCCCATTTTTCCTGAAGGATTAATATAATGGTTCACTTTCATTATTTGTTACATTTTTGTTTTCCATCTGTACTTCATTTATAACAATTCTCCACGTCTTTGTTTTACTTTCATTTTCCTTCTTTTCCAAACCTTGTGTTTCTCTCTAACTTTTCTTACCCCCATCCATCCACATACCTTTATATAGGTTCATAGGTTAATAGGTTCTACGAACCTATATATAAGCCTAGCCCATAGTTATTTGGCTTTCGCCACCCCTTTAGTTTGAATAAAACTATGCCTATTATTTTGCTGTGCCTCTGTCAAGCAGTGACACTGAAGTAATCCCTGGGGTATATCTGCGATCCCCCATCCATTGGTCAAGATTCCTCTTGAACAAGGCCAGCGAGGTGCTCTGCCTCACATGTACCGGGATTTTGTTCCACAGCATAGGGAGTCTCTGGGTGATGAATCTGTCCCTCCAGCACGTTCTATTAATAACCGTGTCAAGGTTTAAGTCTCCCGCCCTTGTGGTTCTGAGGGATCTAGATTTTTTGAGGGGAAGCATATTCATCAAATCAGGGTTTGACATGGCCTTATATGTCAGGCACAGGTCACCTCTGAGCAAGCATATTTTTCAAATAAACAAATTCCTAATATTGTCCTTTTTCAGACACTTTATTTTAATACCCAAAAATAAATGTATTTATAAATTTATTAAACTGGATTTATTAAATTCAGTGCCTCCCCCTTTTCTTTTATATTATAAGCTAGCCCTCTTTTCACTGGATTCAACCTTTTCCCCATAGAAAACCAAAAAAGATACCCAATAATTCCGTTTCTGTACAGCTTGGAAACATGTACATACCATCTAAATATGCTAACTTTCACAAACTAAATGTGTTTAATATATATATCTATATATATATATATATATATATATATATATATATATACCCTTTTTCTTAGGGACAACTGAAACATCTTCCACCAATCTGTCAACTTTGTATTTTTTAGAACTTCTCTCTATTGTTGTATTACTGTTTGTTTCCTTCCAGACTTAACTCCAAGAACATCAATTTCAGCTGTGCTAAAATAAATCCCTACAATTCTTACAACATCTCCAAACCCGTTACTTTTTTTGTAATGCTAATGTACCTAAATATTGTTGCATTCTGTAAATTATCTCTTTTATCTAATGTTTTGTTCTTGGCTACTAAAACCAATCTGCATAGGGTAACGTTATTGGTAATCTTATTTCTCCCGTAACTTCCCATCTACCATCCTCTAACCATGTTTGCATAGCTGCATTCATTACAATCACAAACAGGCATATATGTAATGGACAAACTTGCTTTACCCTTCTTCCTTGTCTTATCTTTTGTAATACCCATCCATTCACCATTACAGCCACACAAGGCTTTCATAAATTATCCTCATTTTTGTCCTACCTCGCATTGTTTTAAGATGCTCAGCATTTCCCCATGATTAATAACATCAAATACCTTAGCCACATCACATACTGTTACTTGTTCTTTTTCCCTTTTATCTGCACAGTTAACCACTTTTTTAACCATCATTAGTATTTTATTTACCTTTGACCCCATACACCCCTTCATCCAGTTTTTCCTTCATGACACTCATTATTCTTTTCTGAATAATCTTCATAAATATTTTACAGTCAGTATTTCTCAGCATAATTATTTTCTATTTTTTCTTATTTCTTCCCTTCCCCTTTTTTGCCATAAATTTTATAACCCCATTACATACCTCTTCTTCTTTTATACCTTCCTCTATCCATTCATTCAGTGTTTCCAGAAAAACATGCTTTTCATTATCTGACATTTCTTTTATAAAAGCTATATACTAAGCCATCTGGACCTGGTGTGGATTCTTCTTTGCCTTCCTTTATAGGATCCTCTAACTCTTTCCATGCAGTTCCTTTTTCTGTTTCTTCCACTATATCCTTTTTCATCTTGCTTACTTTCCATACACCCCATCACATTTTTCTCATACATATTCTGTTCATAACTATATCCATAATTTCCTCGTTTATATTTTAACTTAGATTTTTTCTCATATTCTATACATAACTATATCCATTATTTCCTGTTTATATTTCCCCTTTTTCATCCTTCATTACATTCACTTTTCTCTCATTACAGCTCAATTTCTTACCCAAAAGTGGGAAGATTCTTCTTTTCTTCCTTTTAAATAATATTGTCTAAATATCAGTATATTTTTATTGTATTCATATTATTTCTTTTCCTTGCCCCTTTCTCTACTTTTCTTACACAAATGTATGTTTTGCTTATCATGTATTGTCTTTTCATTCTTCTATTGCTCTCTCTATAAGTTTGTGGTTTTTTAAACTTTTCTTTATACATCATCCACAGCTGTCAGTCTGCCATAAAATGGCTTCATTGTCATATGATCTTCCAACAGCTGCATTCTTTCTTTTTAAGGCACTCCATTCCTGCATTTTTTCTATCAGTCTTTATACCCTTTTCCTTCTTTTATTATATTCCACTTGCCCCTTTTATTACCCATACAGCCATATGATCTGAAAACAGGCTTTGCTAATTCCATCTTTTATTTCTTTCATGTCATCTGTAAACAAAATATAATCAGTCTCTATTTTAAGTAACCCCTCTTATAAGTATATTCTCTCACTATTCTTACCCTACCATTACATACAACCTCTCTCAGCATTTTTACATTTTGTGCTATTTTTCCTTTCATGATTCTAAAATTACAATTAAAATCTCCCAACTCCATAACAGACATATTTACTATCACATAATTTTGAATTTTCTCAAAATTTTCTCTTTCATCTATTATTTGTCTACCAATATACTTTTACTATTCTAAACACCTTCTGCCCCTTTCTTACATCGCCCACTAAAGCTTCAACACCATTATATCTAATATTCTAATCTCTTTATTTTTTAATAATACCACAGTACATGAACATGTTTCACTCCCTTTTCTTTTCCACATCTTCTCTGATTCCACCCTTTTCCTTTTATCTATACATCTTATGTCAAGTAAACAAATTACCTTTTTTCACACCAAACACCATCATTATTCTAACAACACTTTTCATGTTATTCACCTTCAGTGATGCTGTACTTATATTAACCTTTTCCCTTTTTTGTGTTTTTTTTTCAGTTCATCTTTTGACCTCCATTTTCACCTTATAAGTGTTCCCCAAATAGAACCTTGTGCTTTTTTCTTCTAACTCTTAGCTCATATATCCCTCCTCTTCTTCCTCTCTTTCTAATGCCCCAAACCTGTTTTCCAACTCTCTGTGTATTTCTTTTATGTATTACTTTGTGGACTTCATCTAGTGCATCTTTTTATATATTTTTATCTTGTACTTCCTTATCCTCACCCCCCCATCCTTCCATCATACTTTGTGGACTTCATCTAGTGCATCTTTTTATATATTTTTATCTTGTACTTCCTTATCCTCACCCCCCCCCCCCATCCTTCCATCATTCACTTCCAGCATTTCTTGTGTAAGAACTTGTTCTTCACCCTCATTTTCTTCACTTTGTTTGTTTTCATTAATTTGTGGACAGTTAAACCAAAAATGCACCTCACTTCCAAATTTCCTACAGTATGTTTTCCATTCTTTTCTAGAATGTCCAAACTCCCCACACCCACACCTTCTTTTTGTACAATCCTGGAATAAATGTGATTCATCCCCACAGAAAAAAAAGAAATTCTTTTGGCTGCCCCCACTACTTAGCATTCCTTTGTTGAAACATATTACTATCAGATTAGGCACGTAATGTAACGTATTTTCTGTTTTAAAGTTACATAAACTTCCCATCCCCCAGTGCATACTTTTCTGTCATCCAGAAAATGTTTTAATATCATGCACAAACTGACATATGCTTAGAAAAAAAAATTGTAATTCATACTCTTGTATTTCAGTTGTCCTAACTGGCAACAACAGTTTCCTTTTTAACTCTACATTTAACTTTTAATGAGTATAGTCCTTCCAATAAGGTATATTACTTCTCCTTTCACATTCAGTAACATTTTTCTGATAATTCAAATGCCTCAAAAGTTATTTCACAGAAAGGTTCATTTCTTGGATTTATTAATGCCCTGATTTCAGACAAACTGACAACATTGTCTAAAACACAGTACCTGTTTACTTACTGTTCCTTGGCTTTTACCTTCACAACAGGCATTTTCTTCAAGCTCTCAACAGCTCCAGTCTGTCTCCTCTGCACCTGCATATGCTTTTCTTTCTGTAGTCTTTCACTGGAACCAACTACTGTTGCTGCATAAGTTTTTACTGTGGAAACACTGCTGTCAGTCTCTCTCTGTTTACTAATATCTGTTCCATCTTTCTGAAACCCAGCACAAAGCTTGTCATTATATTAATTTGCTCCACTGGCAAGACATACCATCCCTGTATCCACACAATCATTTACGCCATCCTTCAGTCTTTCTGTAATCTTCTCATTGCCAAATATTTTGTCCATTATCACACCCCACTGCATGGCCTCTGATTCTTCTGGTTCTCCTTCTTGCATCATTTTTGTAAAACAGAGTTATCCAGACCCCATAATGCCACAATATTGACCTTCAAAATGTCTTTATCCATCTGAATTACAGTTTTTTTTCTTCTTCTCCACTCACAATCTCCATCTCAGATTCAGTGAACACTGGTAACAGCCCTCTGGTGCTACCTAGTGATCACCTCACAAAGAGTAGAGGCTCCTTATTAAATAGTTTATCTACAATATTTACATTATTTACATACAGTATTATACATTATTTACAATTATTTATAATCTTTTCCAAGCAATTTACAATCATTTGCATAACTTCATATGTACATTTCTTTCTTTTCATATGCATCTTTTTATGACCACCTCCCTTTTTCCCATAGCCAAAATTGTATTTTTCTAACATTTCTGCCAATATCCATTTCCATTTAACTCTGTCATTCAGTCTTTATAGTCCATATCACATAAAACATCTTTCTATTTTCTTTACAAGTTACCTTCTTTTACTTTAATAATTTCCAATATCCAGGTTACTAACTCCTGTTTCCTTCTCTTATACAACTCCTTACTCGTATCCAGCAACTCCTTTCCTTTCCGAAAAAAAAAAAAAAAAAATTAAATGTTAAGTTGTCAATCTCGCCTTCATTCTTGCTTGATGGGTTCGGAGCCGATCCTCGGCTCCGACTCGGCACTTGCTAAGCTCGAGAGTCACTTTTACCAGCTCGAGGCAGCCCCATATCCCATGATGCAAGGCGGTAAGTACCCAGATCTCGTTTGCCGCTTTGCTGATGAGGTCCTCCTTTTACCAGCTCCTGGTAAGTGATTTTTACATTACTGTTTTTGCCCCTTTTTCTTCTAAAACTTTAAAATTAATAGTTTTAGTCCAGTTTTATTCCCATTCTGACTAGAATTTCCCTGTCTCCTTAAAACTTTTAGTCAGACCTTCTCCCATCCCACCCCCCCCCCCCTTGTTAGGGTGTGTGTGTGTGTGTTATTGATAAATTTTGGGATATTTAATATAATTTCTTGGACTGGTGTTGTTGTGTGTGTATTATTTCACCATGTCTAAGGAAAGGGTCTCAGGCTTTAAGAAGTGTGACTCGTGCTGTCAGAAGATGTCTCTGACAGACGGTCACACTTCTTGCCTTTACTGCCTGGGGCCTTTTCACCTGCAGGACTCCTGTGCTATATGTCATTCTTTATCCAGAGAGTCCTGCAGGAGAGAAGAAATAAATTGATTTTGAGGGGCCTTAAGCCGGAGGGCTCTCCGGCTAAGTCGGCTCCATCTAAGACTTCTAAGTCTTCCAAGGCCCAGGCTTCTGTGTCCAAGCCTGTGGCCTCGGCTCCGACTCTTTCAGAGTCGAGATCGGCTCCGGCTGGAGCCGATTCTGGTTTACACAAACCTTCGGCACCGATGGCTATCGGTGCCGATTCTGGTTCAACCACTTCGGTGTCGGCTCCAATCGGTTACGACCACCATGTGGCTCAGGCTTTGGTATTGGCTCCGACACCCTTACCTTTATGGCTGTATCGGCTCCGGCTGGAGCCGATGCATCGAAGCTAACTGTCGGTGCCGATAAGTTGTCGGCTCCGACAGCTTCTATGGTTTCATCGGCTCCGATGGTTCCTTCGAGGAAGAGGTCTAGGTCCCCTTCCTTGGAGCCGATACTCTCGGCTCCGGCTTCTCCTCTCCTCTCGGAGCGGAGCCATCGGAGCCGATCTTCAAGGTCATCCAGGCTTTCTGACCATGATTTAGAGAGAGTGGTCAGTAGATTATTAAAATCTCAGGCACTGGCCCAAATGCTACATAGTCCGTCTCAACAGACGACTATTAGCCCACACCCCATTGCAGTTCCTCCTTCGACTCTACCCCAGAGCTTGGAGTTGGAGTCTTCGGGAATAGTTTCTGCTACGGCTGAGGGACAGATACCCCCTTCTGCTCCTTCAGCCTCTACTCTTATCTCCTCTTCGAGACCTTCCTTAGAGGGATTCGGTGGTCGGGCTTCCCTGGTCTCCTCCGAGGGGGTGAGTGGCATCGGACCCTTGTCCGACCCCACTCTTCCCTTTGGAGCCTCGGCCTTGGTGAGCTCGGCTCCGACATCTGCCTCGGAGCCTTCCCTTTCAGTGGGTCCTGGAGTTCCTGGTTCTTCGGAACGGGTTCTCTCGGACCTCCCTGGGAGGGGAGCCTTCGAGGTGATGAAGAGTGTGCTGGCCACTGGACTCAGCCAGCAGTCTGTTCCCTTAGCTCCTCCCTCTATGGTGCCTGTTGACATCTCTGCCACTTCTCTTGCTCCCGGACCCAGAGATCCTCCGCCTCAGGTTTCCCCACTGGGAAGAACCCCCTCTTCCGAGGATTCTCCTGATTTGTCGGGAGATCCTCCACGGAAGAGGACCTGTAAGGGGAAACACGTAGACTCCCGAGTCTATCCCTTCAGATACTGACTTAGATGAGTCAGAGGGATCCCCAAGATCCCCCTCTGAGGATGTCTCCTTCTCAGACATCCTAGAACTCCTTAGACAGAGGGGAAACTGGCCCACCAATAATCCCTCTGAGGATGAGTCAGTATACCTGGAGGCGTTTGGATCTCGGCCCTCCACCTCCTGGGTGTCTCAGCCTTCGACCCCTTATGCAGGTTATTGCTTTCGAAAGGCGTGGGCTGCTCCTGACTCTGTAGAGCCAGTCCCTAGGAGGCCTTCTAAATTTATTACTGCCCCGGTGGACAAGCAATTCCTCACAAAAGGTGTCCCCGCTGATGCCATGGTGGTGGCGGCTGCCACTAAGAAGGAACTTGCAGATCCTTCCGTACCTGTCCATCCTCCTAATAAGGACTCTAGGACCATGGATAGATATGGTAGGCGGATGTTCTCTTCAGCGACCTTTGCTATGCGTTCGCTGAACTACCTATGTCACTTCACCAGACTCCAGAGGGATATCCTTAAGGAGCTAGGTGAAGTAATACAGGATCCTACAGCTGCAGGGGCTCAAGAAAAAATTGCTTCGCAGCTAGGAACCCTTAATTCTATTGCTAACTCCTCCATGCGACTGATATCATATGCTGCTGATGGAGCGAGTAGGGCCGCAGGTACAGGGGTGGCTCTTAGACGCCAAGCCTGGATGCGGCTCTGTAATTTTGCAGATCCCTTTAAGGCGTCCTTCACAAACTCTCCCTTTGATGGGTCAGCTTTGTTTGGCCCTCAAGTGAAGGAAACGTTGACCAGGTGTGAGCAGGACGGCAAAACTCTTTCTGCCGTAGGAGTCCGCTTTTCCACCCCTTCTAGACCTTACCCCAAAGGGCAGAAGGGTGGCAAAATGTGGTTCCGCAAATCCCAAGGAGTCACGCCGGATTCACGTGGTCAGTTTACCCCTAGAGGCAGAGGGGTAACAACAACAGACGCCGCTCTAGAGGCAGAGGGTCCACAAAACCAGGGAAGCAGAGAGCCTCTCTCTGACAAGCCCTTTCAGCATCCCTGAGTTGTTGCCCGACTGTCCGTCCTGGGAGGCAGCCGGGGGGAAGACTATCGCTGTACCCAGAAGCCTGGCGTTCCCTCACTCAAGACAGATGGGTACAGTCGATCATATCCGAGGGTTACAAAATTCCTTTCGAGGAAAGTCCTTTCTATCACTCAAATTCCCTTCCAGATGTACCACCGGTCTAAGGGAAATTGCAGAGTTAGAAGTCTTAAAACTACTGCAAAAGAGCCATTCAGCAAGTTATAACAGATCATTCAGAGCCGGAATCTACTCAAGGTTCTTTTGGTCCCCAAAAGATGGGAGACTGGAGACCAATATTGGATCTCAGCAGACTCAACAAGTCTGTGAGGAAGACAAGATTCGAATGGTCACTCTTCAGTCAATTCTGCCCTTCTTACAGAAGGACAACTGGATGTGCTCAATAGATCTTCAGGATGCGTACTATCACATAAAAATTCACAGACGCTCCAGGAGATTTCTCCGCTTTCGGCTGGGGTCCAGTCATTTCCAGTTCAGAGCCCTGCCCTTTGGTCTCACTACAGCCCCCAGAGTGTTCACCAAATGTATGGCAGTGGTCACGGCTCACCTGAGACGTCAAGGATTCCAGGTGTTTCCGTATCTCGACGACTGGCTCCTTTCAGCCACCACCAGGCATCAGCTTGTTCAAGCTAGGGATTACACGATAAATCTTTGTTCTCAATTGGGCATCTCGATCAACTCCGAAAAATCATCCTTATCGCCCTGCCAGTCTATTACTTTCATAGGCACAAACTTAAACACTGTTCGGATGTCAGCTACCCTTACAGATCAAAGAATTTCAGACATTCATAGTCATGTCAGGATCATTCTAGCCAACAAGAAGGTACAGGCCAGAATAGTTTTAAAGGTATTAGGCCTCATGGCTGCGGCCATTACTCTTCTTCCCCTGGCTCGCTTCTACATGCACCTTCTTCAACGGATGTTGTTCACTCAGTGGTCTTACCAACAACTTCCAATGCGTCACCAAATACTGGTGACTCAGATTTGCAAGAATCATCTTGCTTGGTGGATCACTTCTCCCCAGATTCACCAAGGCAGACACTTTGTATCCCCATCCCCGGTAGCCTCTGTCACCACAGATGCCTCCCTGATCGGGTGGGGGGGGTCATTATCAGGGCAGGATGGTTCATGGGACGTGGCAACCTTTCGAATACCACCTGCACATAAATGTCCTAGAGATGAGAGCAGTGCTTTTAACGTTGCAAGCCCTCAACGACTTTCTTCCCGTAGGGACAATTGCAGTCCACACAGACAACATGTCTGTAGTTTGGTATATTAACAAACAGGGCGGAACCAAGTCCTACCCCTTGTGTCGAGAAGCGCTCAGACTTTGGCAATGGGCGATCTCCTCTCATCGGTTTCTGGTAGCAACGCACATCCCTGGGAAAACCAACATTTTAGCGGACAGATTGAGCAGAGCTATTCTCATGCCTCACGAGTGGTCTCTCAAGCAATCTATAGTGGAAGAGATTTTTCTGGAATGGGGTCGCCCATGTTGCGATCTTTTTGCTACTCCCCAAAACAGCAAATGCCCAGACTTCTTCTCTCTCTTCCCACTGCCAGGCCATCCCCCCAGAGACGCTCTGACCCAGGATTGGCCCCAGGGACTTCTTTATGCCTTTCCTCCTTTTCCTCTGATCCCTCAAGTTATCCAGAAAGCAACCATTTTGAGAGCCAAATTGATTCTCATTGCTCCTTATTGGCCTCGACAAATTTGGTTTCCGTTCCTCCATCGTCACCTTTTGGTGCAGCCGTGGCATCTGGACCCAGTGCCAGATCTTCTGATTCACCAATCCGGTCAGCTGCACCGGTCTATCCCCTCTCTCAACCTCACAGCATGGTTGCTCCACTTCCTTCCTTAGCCAGGCTTCCTATGATCTCTAACCCTGTTAGAGACATCCTAGTAGCTTCTTTAAAATCCTCTACCAGGAGGATTTATACAAGCAAATGGAAGCATTTCTCTTATTGGGCTAAAGCCAAGAATATTGATCCCTTCACTGCTCCAGTTCAAGCAGTTTTGGATTTCTTAGCGGAGATTTTTCACGCGGGCTCCTCTTCTTCCACAATTAGAGTTCAGTTGGCTGCTATCTCGAACTTTCATGTCGGGTTCGCAGATCACAACATCATGTCCCACAGGCTTTGTAGAGCCTTCTTGAAAGGAATTTTCCTCCTGAAGCCTCCAGTCAGGAGTCCTCCTCCTCAATGGGACTTAAATTTAGTGCTGACATCCTTGATTCTTCCCCCCTTCGAGCCAGCTGTTTCTTGTTCCCTGAAATTTCTTTCATGGAAAACTTTATTCCTGGTAGCTATTACATCGGCTAGGAGGGTGTCTGAACTTCATGCTCTATCTGTTCGCCCCCCCTATTTGGTCTTCCACAAAGACAGAGTATCATTGAGAACTAATCCGACCTTTTTGCCTAAGGTCGCCTCAAAGACTAATTTGAATCAAGCCATTGATCTCCCTGTATTTTTCCAAACTATTCAAACAGATCGAACAAAACTACATTATCTTGATGTCCACCGCCAACTCAGATATTATTTGGACAGAACAAAACAATTCAGGAAATCGATCAACTCTTTGTTTCCTATGCTGATAACAAGAAAGGCCTTCCTGTCTCAAAAGTGACCTTATCTAGATGGCTTTCTTCTGTCATCTCTGAAATTTATCGGCTCAGGGAAAACAGCTGTGCTCAAAACCTAAAGCACATTCAACCAGAAGCTTAGCTACTTCTACAGCCTTTCAAGCTAGACTTCCTTTAGACACTATTTGTGCAGCGGCCACTTGGGCCACTCCTCATACATTTGTTTCCCATTACAAATTGGATTTGGCCTCCAGGGACAGAGCCAGTTTTGGCTCTACCGTCCTCAAGAGTCTGTTCCATTGAGCCACCCAGGATAGAGGTGCTAGGGACGCGGTCCCATCAAGCAAGAATGAAGGTGAGATTGACAACTTAACATTGAGAAGTTATGTACCTACCATAACGTTCCATGTTGGTTGTCTTCTCTCGCCTTCTTTCTTGCGACCCTCCCTCCTTCCCCCAGGCCTGGACAGACCTTTCTCTACAAAGAATGATAGTTCTGAAGACCATACAGAGCTGGTCTTTCTACCATCCTACAGGTTTATTTCTCTTCTTCTTTCTTCCTTTGGGAAGTTATTATGCTAGGTACTATTGCCCTTTTGTCATCAAACGAGATCTGGGTACTTACCGCCTTGCATCATGGGATATGGGGCTGCCTCGAGCTGGTAAAAGTGACTCTCGAGCTTAGCAAGTGTGCCGAGTCGGAGCCGAGGATCGGCTTCGAACCCATCAAGCAAGAAAGAAGGCAAGAGAAGACAACCAACATGGAACGTTATGGTAGGTACATAACTTCTCATTAATTAACTTTGATTGAAACAATTTTGATCAGTCGGTTTTACCTCTGTAGTCATCATGCATTTTATGTGTGTATACTAATTTTAGTCTTGCTTACCTCTGTAATCTTCATGTAATCTATGTAATCTATGTTTGTATATTAACCTTTGTGTAATCTGTATGTGGAGCTTTTCTCCCCAGGACTCCATTGAAAACGGGTTCTTCTGGCCCAATGGACTATCCTGGTTAAACAACTGCAAATAAATAAATAAAAAATAAATAATATTTCAACGTATCCACATTAATATTTTCACTTTCTTAATTCCTGTCAGGTAATTGTTTTCACATAACTATTTCCATACTTCCTTTACCCTTTTAAGATTTGGTTGTTTCAGCTTCACCATAATACTTGCATATTCTTTCTTTTATTTTTTGTATGGCATGTTTGCTTTTACTGCCAATTTTGTTATTGATAATCTCCATAAAAATCTCTAAATTTAGCATATTTTTGCACCATTCTGTTATCATTTTTAATGCCTTTATTTTTTTTCTTATTCAATTCTTTCTCATGAATAAACACAATAATACTTGCTCATTGTGCTCATATACCATATTTCCTTTTTCCAATGTGTCAGTTCGTTATTTCTACAATATTATTTTTTTTGTGATATTTTTTTTCATTTCCACATTCACAACTTCTTTCTCTCATTTACATTTACTCATCATGCAGTAGATTTTTTTATATTTTTCTTTCATTATTGCACTTATTATTGACTTATTTTCCTTTGTCATCCATCTCGACACTTTGTATAAATTTAATGATGCTGCATACACCACCAGATTTTTTACTCCTAACCCTCCTCCTTCCTTAAAATATAATTTTCCTCTTTTTACTGGGTTCAGTCTGGATCACCATATAAATAAAAACATAATTGACATTAGTTCTTTCTCACATTCTGTATGGATAATAAAAACATTTGCTAAGTATGCATTTTTTCCCCAAAATACAGAATTTATTAAATACACTTTCTTTTTATATGACAACGTGACCTTTTTATATGACAACCTGACACCACCCAGGAAGCTTATCATACTAACTCTTTTTCCCCTCCTACTTGTCCCTTACCTAGCTACCCTATATGAAACCTGGTCTTACATAGGCTTCCACCACCCAGGCTACCAAACCAACCCCTCCCCCATAATTAACAACAGAGGCCATGACTCAACTCCCTACTCACCCTCCTTGTTAGAACTCGAACGCTATGTAATTATCAAACTTACCAATATTAGGCCAAATGATAAACATTACTACAAACTTCTACTCAAAGCCCTCAAATTCATTACCACTCTGAATCACAGACTAGCCACAGATGGTGATATCCACCCCAACCCTGGCCCTTCCCCTCCACTCAATTGTAATTCCACCCTATCCTCCCCTCCACTTCTCAATCTAAACTCTAGACCCTTTAACTCTCTTCTGATCTGTCGTCTAAACATCAGAAGTGTAAACAATAAGTTTCACAACCTACATGCCCTTTTAGCTACTTGTTCCCCAGACCTACTATGTCTCACAGAAACCTGGCTTAAACCAAGTATGAAAGACACACAGATAATCCCACCAGGGTATGATATACCTAGAGCAGACCGAATAACTCGTAAAGGTGGCGGTGTAGCCATACTCTACAAAATACATTACAAATCTGCCTTGCCTCTCCACAACCCCTCCTAACAAACAATGCCGAAATTCTACTTGTAAAACTTCAACCAAACAAACATAAAAGCATAAATATAGCATGTATTTACATCCCCCCAGGCAACAATAATAACAAAACCTTAGAGGACTTTCTCCACTGGCTAACTCAAACTCACCCCCAGGAATCCATAGTGTTAGGTGATTTCAACATCGATTGGAATTCCTTCTCATCTAGCTCCCCATCTAGCAGCATAAATCTACATGGCTTTTCTCAGCTCATATCCACTCCTACCAGACTAGGTAAACCCCAAAACAAAGACAGCATCCTGGACTGGATCCTTACTAATAAAGATCCTGTCCAGTACTCAGCAGATACTCACCCAGAGGACATGAGTGATCACTTCCTCACCTATGTTATCAAATTCAAGAAAATCACCCCCCTTCTCACAACCATAAAAAAAATCAGGAACAATAATAAATTCAACGCCTCCATTTTTCAAACTGAACTTAAAGCCCACAACTGGACAATACTCAAGACTCTTCCTCTTGAAGAGGCAGTTATCTACTTCAACACCACCTTCCTCAAGATTCTAGATTACCATGCTCCAATACGGTCCATTAGAACTAAAACCAAAACCACACCATGGCTCTCTAAGGAAACAAAATCCAAAATCCTATCTAGAAACAAGATGTGGGTCACATGGCGTACCTCAAAAGACCCACACTCCCACCAAACCTTCCGGCAACTTAGAAGTGAAACTAAAAGAATGGTCTTAAATGATAAAAAAAACTTCTTCCTCCACCTCCAACACAAACACCTTAATAATCCGCAAAAATTCTGGGCAGGCTTAAACAAGCTCCTGCACCCAGGCCAGGCAACCACCCCCACTCCAACAACTTGCAAACAACAGTGCCCTGTAAACATTGCTAACACATTCAATAGTTTCTTCACAGAAACTATACAATCCCTGGCCACACAATTCAAACAAACAACCAGCCCACTCCACTACCCATGCCAGCGTAATACTACAACTACATCAGATCATCTATTTACCTTCGATCCAGTACCCATATCCTCTATAACATCTCTTCTTAAAAAACTAAAACCCACTAAGCTAGCAGCTGACCTTCTCCCAGCTGAGTTTCTGCAAAAAGCAGCTGAGGCCATTTCCTATCCCGTCTCCATAATCATAAACCGTACCTTGTCAGAAGCCTTCATCCCCTCCATATGGAAAATGTCCCACATTATTCCTCTCCATAAAGGTGGTAGCTCACTAGAGCTAACCAACTACAGACCTATAGCTATACTCTCACCCCTGGCCAAAATTATGGAAAAGTGTGTCCACAAACAACTGATGGAACACCTCACCAAAAATAAAATTCTAGCCAACTCCCAACATGGCTTCAGGCCAAATCACAGTACCACATCAGCCCTACTATCCTTTTCTAATACCATCAATAACTTCAGAAACAATAATAAACTATCATCTGCTCTTTTCTTAGATCTCTCCAAGGCCTTTGATATGGTGAACCACATTCAACTCCTCCATACATTAAAAAAACTATCACTCAGCAATTCCACGCTGAAATGGTTCCAATCCTACCTGTCCAATAGGCAACAGGCTGTTCTATGGCAGGACAAATTATCCACATGCCTACCTGTTACACTTGGAGTTCCCCAAGGATCTATTCTTGGCCCTCTTCTCTTCACCATCTTTGTTAATGACCTGCCCACAATCACCCCCATGCCACATGCATTCAATATGCAGATGATTCGACCATCATCTGCACTGCCTCCAACCTGGCAGACCTCACTGCTTCAACCCAAGATACCTTCAACCTAATAGAAAAATGGTTCTCAAGTCGTCAACTAGTTCTCAACCCCAACAAAACAAAACTACTTACTTTCTCACCCACTCACAAGACTCTTCCCCCCACCTTCTCTATTACATCCTCCAATGGAATCACTATATCACCAGAAGCTCACACAAAGCTATTAGGTGTTACCATTGATAACTCCCTTAAATGTGACACCCATTTCAATCTAACCATCAAAACCGTCAATAAAAAGCTTGGCTCTCTCTATAAAGTAAAACACTTTCTCACTCCTCACGCTAAAATTACAATTGCCAGCACACACCTACTATCAACTCTTTTCTATGCCTCCCCCCTTTTTACAAACCTAAACAAGACAGCCCTTAACAAACTTGCTTCTTGTTACAATCACATAGCTAGATTTGCCACAAATTCCACCTTTAGAACGCACCACTGCACTAACTTGAAGCAACTAGGGTGGTTAGAGTTTTCCAGCCAACTCCATTTCAACCAACTCAAAACGGCTTACCAGATACTGTATCACCCAGAGAAAACACCAGCTCTGAAAAACATCATTCACCCCTATATTAACCTGCAATCTTTACGCTCCTCCAATAAGATCTTAGCTCAAACTACCAAAGCCAATAATTCTGCTGGAGATTCTCTATTCTCAAACTTTGTAGGTAAAATGTGGAACTCCCTACTGACCATGCTCACCTCAGAACCTTCACTCCTACAATTCAAAAAAAAGCTTAAACCCCATCTCAATACTCTCTGGCAATGTCCCTGTTCCAAACCAGATTAACCACTATCATTTACCCTTCTCTTACCTCACTATCCTTAACCGCTTTTTAACAAGGCGCCTCACCTTTGTAACTGACCTATGTTTTTTTTATATGCTGCTGTTATTTTTTTTCCCAAGACGTAATGTATCTTTATATTGTATTAGAACTCCACTATCTTCCGTTTTTTTGCATTAACAATGTTCATATGTCTGTTATGTACCTGGAGCTTTTCTCCCCGGGCCTCCGCTGAAAATGGACATGTATCCAGTCGGACTCTCCCGGTTAACAAATGTAAAATAAATAAAATAAATAAATAAAAAACTTGTATTTTCTACAAAATAAACATACATTTCTTAATTTTTTTAATTATGTCTTCCCATTGTTGTATTTTGACTATCTCATTTCCAAATGTTACACCTAATATTTTTTTCATGTTAAATTGAATATTCCCTATATTACCTTCCTCCCCTAATCATATACCCTTATCCATGTATGCTTATGCCTATGGCCCTCAAATATTTACTAAGTATCTTAATAGCTTCTTCCCTTCATTCTTCATTCTTTGTTACTAATAGTATAACAACCAAATTTGGTACTCTAATTCCTTCTGTAGTCCCATATTCTGCTACCTTTAATGAAGTATTTATTTTACTAGCCACTGCATTCATGACTAACACAAATAAATTGCTCCTCGACAGACATCCCTGTCTTATACCATTCTTTATGTGCATTTTCTAGCTTAACCATCCATTCACTAATGCTTTTATTTTTATTTTTCTCATATGCTGTGCAAAAATCTTTTGTATTTTCTCACTAATATTATTTTCTTTAATTATATCCCATAAAATTTCATGTTGTATTTTGTCAAATGCTCTAAGTCTCATGCCATGATTTTAACTTTGGTTTTCCTTTTCATTATGCTTCCTCTTCATTGTGTCATCTACAATATCTCTTGCTGTCATTAATAATTCTTGGCTTCCTTTTTCTTGTCTCGTCAGAATTAAGTACTAATTGCCTCCAATTTCTTATGTCCTCTTTTTCCCCTTTTTTCATATACATTTCATGGTTCCAATACATATTTCCTCCTGTCCAAAACCTTCTTCTGGCCACTCATTTAACACTTGTACAAAAAATTTCTTCTGCTAATCTAACATATCTCTATACAGGGTCTTTATAAGAAGACCGACCGTTTATGTGATTGAACACCTAAATATCAATCGTCTAATATCGAACCACACAATGTCAAACATCCCAGGGAAACACGTCCCTCGGCCACCGCACAAAAAACATTACATCTAAATTAAGTGGGGGCTTCGCCCCCCCACAACCTCCTAATTAAATATGCCAACTCCGAGATTGCTCAACAGTAGGGAAATAGCAAACTCCAGTGAATGGCCAAGGGAAATCTTTCCCTGCGTTAAATCGGCCGTTCGCCATTTTATGCTTTTGATATTAGAAGAGCGATGTTTAGGTGTTCGATCACCTAAACATTTGGTCTTCTAATATAGACCCCCCCCCGATATATATAATATTCTGTCCCAACTGGTCCAGTTACTGATTCTAGATTTACCAGTCTTAATATATTATTCACCCCTTCTATTATTATTTCTTTTCCCAAATCTTTATTATCTTGTTCTGTTAGTTTTTTTTTTACTTTCCACTTTTGTTTTCTTTTTCTCTTATTTATTAAATGTTTTTCTATATATTCTTTTACTACATTAATTATTTCCAATTGACTTCTCATACTTTCTCTTTTTTCTTATTATCCTGTTGTATACCACTCAAATAAGGCACCACCTTTTCTTTTTTCCATTGTTTAAATAAATGCTTTTTGATTTTCTCGATTCATCTCATATATTACTTTCTCTATCTCATTTTTTTACTAAATCTACAAATTCTTATTTGCTTACTCCTTCATATTTTCTCTTTCCCTTTTTTCTTTTTATACCTTGCCATTCCAGTAACAGTTTTTATATTTATCTTTAAAACTTATCCACCATAACACCCAACTGTTATAAAATTTTCTCATTCCCACATTATCTTTCCACAACTGTCTGATCATTTCTATACATTGTTTATCTAACTCTTTTTCATTTACTCTCTTAATACCTTTACCTATTTGTATATATCCATTTCTTTTTTGAATCTCTATCCAAATTGCCAAATGATCTGAAAATCCTGTACATTTTCTCCCTTCTTGTATTATTTTTAAACTTTCAGAAATACTAAAATAACTATCTCTGTGCTTAAATTACTTTAGGTCTACTGTTTATTTTTCAAAATATATAACTTTCCTCTTTTAATCACTTCTAATGTTCTTTACATCACCAACTTATGTCACAGTTAAATCACCCACTAATCGCCCACTAATATCAAGACCATGTTTACACTTGCATAATCTAGATTTCTCTTGAACATATGCATATATTGCTATAATTATAAAAAGCTGACCTTTCCACCTCTGATCTACTATCATTATTCGATCCATTATAACCAAGGTACAATCCAAAATGTTTACTGATTTTTTGCATAGTATTCCTATGCTTGAACACATTTCTTTTTCTATATTCCAAGTAATCTCACCCCTACATTTTTTTCTGTTTGTAATCTCTCTTCTTCTGTTAATATTCTTATATCTTCTAAAATGATCGTGCCCATGTCAAGTGTTGCTCACCATTCTTAAACCCCTATTCTTTGTTTTACGTTTTTTTATACTATTAGCATTAATTGCTAAAATCCTCAGCTCTTCATTTAGTTATTTTATTTTTTTATATTCTTGTTTGTAATCCATCTTCTTATTATCCTTTCTCTTTCTTATTTTCTTTTATACCTAAGTCATTGAATTTTCTTTTCCTATCTTTTACCCTTTTCTAATGGAATTTTTTCTTCATTTCATTACTCTCCAATTCAAATCTTCTTCACTTATTTCTGACATTCCTTAATTTCCTTTTTTTTTCCTTTTACTATGTTTTCTTCTTCTCTGTCAGTGTTTTCTATCATTATTTATCTTGCACTTTGCCTTGCTCTTGTTCTATTTCTTCTTCTTGTTATGTCTGTTGCTGAATACCTTTTTCTCTACTTCCTTTTTCCTTATGCCATTATATACTTTCCGTACAATCCATCCATAAATGGCCTGTTTTTTTTCACACCAAAAACATTTCATTTCACATCTTTTTGCATCATGAACGACTTTTCCAAGGATATAACATTTTCTTTTATCACAATTATTAATTAAATGGTCACTTTTTTCCACAAAAAAAGTTTTTTGTTGCCCCCAATATTTCACTGTACCTTTGTTCCTTTCTGCATTTATCATACTTGGGATGTGTACGGTTTCCATTTTCCATTTTATACAACACTACATTACTGGTCCCCAGTTAACAAATCTCTGTTGTCACACATTTTAATAATATCCATCACATTTTTACAAATAGTCTTTAATTATTCTTTTAGTGTCACTTTCTCAGCTTCAGTTCAAAACTGAATAAATATATTTTAGTTTCTATGTTAAATACTTAGAAAACATATAAGTTCCATGGGTTACAGTTGTTCTTTAAATCATGTTGTTCCAAAAACTTCTCCATACATTGTCTTGATACAAATATAGTGTCACAAAAAGTGTTTTTATTAATGTATATAAATATGCTTACCTCTTATAGAGAGTACCCAACAGTGTTATTATGTTGTCCCAAATATCATACTTGTCTAGTCCTTTTTCTTTTCTACTACTAATTCTTACAAGCTACTACTACTTTCTTGGTTCTGTCTTCTCTTCTTTCCTTTCTCCGTCCTTTATCTTGTCCACGTATGACTAGTCTGTCCATAATATCTGCCCTTGAAAGAGCTTTCTCACTCTGTGGTTCACTCTGCAACATTAAGTCCTGTAATAAAACATCCTGCAACCCTCCTCGCTGGAGGGATGTAAAAATACATCCATTCTGGATCTCACATTCACCCTCGAATAACCTCTGCTAGAACATCCTTTCAGAATCTATTTAAACCTCAACTATCTTCGCTTCATCCTTTTACAGACAACCTTATCTCCCTTCTTGCTGAACAAAATTATATTCCTGAAGGCTCTAAGTAGACTTATAAACTCCATGCTGCTTAATATTTCCATTAGCAAAGGCTTAACTGTTCTCATATCAAGTGCGACCTCCACACAGTCCTGCTCACCTTCTTTCTCTGATGTCTTACCACCACTGCTCTAGCAACAACTCATCCTTGCCACCGAAACCTCCTCCTGTGTCTGCCGTGATTCTTCCTGCATCTCTAAGCTGCCACTGCACCTGGAACAGAAGCAGGAAGTGAAACAACAAAAAATGTCTCCTGCTCGAAAAGAGTAGGGGAAGTTACCTGATGCCCTGGCTAACTTTCTCCTAGTAGTATAAATACCACTCTCAGGTCTCCCCTAAAAAAGGCTATTAGCTTAGTGGGACAAATCTAGTTAACAAAGAATAAATAAATTAAAAGTTTTAAATTAAACTGATATCTCTGATTTTGTTTCAATGTAAATAAGAAAATAATATCCACTCTGACAGTTTTGAATGGTGTTTATGGTACCTAGGTGAGAGAGACAAGTAAAGGGACTCAAAAATGGCTGCCAGGGGCCCTTGTCCATTACTCTGCCTAGCACCCCATTTGACCATGAGCTGGCTCTGCCTTTAACATATGTTGTCTCAAGGAGTAATAGAGCCTAGTTCCTCCTTTTCAGTTTGGGAAAGGATTTTATTCAAGGATGTCATTGGTGCAAAAGACAGAAAAGTTCTGGAAACCAGTTCTGGATATTTCTTTCCAAAAGTTCACAATGCTGTCACTTCACAACCTTTTACCTCTTGTTCCTCATTTAAGTTTTCTGGAAACTCTTTATTTAAAAGATACTTATCATCACACCCCTATTCATCCACATTTCAGGCATTTCTTAAGGTTGTGTGTGTCTGGATCATGTTGAAAGTTTTCTGCCTTACATTTTGGACTATCCACTGCACCAAGAGTGTTCACAAAATGTATGCCTCCAGATCTGATGTTGTCTGTTACCTCCATTCCTCAATGTCCTCAATGGATGTGTCCTCAGATCCAACCTCAGATCTGTATTTGGCCACTCAAGACTTTGGATGCCAAGCTCAGGCTCTTCTCCTACCTATATTCCCCTGCAAAGCCCAACATTACCTCAGATCTCATTTGCTGCTCCTTTGAGACAAATGGAGATCCCCTTGCTCAGGAGTGGGTTAAAGTTACAAGATTTTTTTTCATTGTTGCTTCCCCTTCTGTAGTATAATTACATATCTTTCGGTACTTTAACACCTGTACAATCTTTATTCCTTACCTCCCCTTTCATAATTATATTATGCAAGTATTTATATAGGGTTTATTTACTGTTCTATTTCCTTGAACCTTGGTGCCATCTTTCCTATCAAAAAAACAAAAAAACTGAACTATGGTTATATGGGTCTATATTAAATCAGCAAACGCTGATTTATCGACCCGTAAGCGAAAGCTTACAACCCCGAACACTTAGAACAGCGACTTTTTTCCCAGGGAGAAAAATCGCTGTTCCAAAAAAGAAAAAAAAACTTTAAAACATTACATAAAGTGGGGGGCTGTGCCCCCCACACCCCCCTACTTAAATATACCAACTCCAAGATCGCACTACAGTGATGAAAATGGCAAAATAACCAAGGCAGACAAGCAATTTCTTTCCCAGGGAAAGAATTTGCTTATATGCCATTTCGGTATTTTGCTGTTTCGTGCTTTCAATTTCGATCAAGACTGTGTCCTTGATCATATAATAGGGAAACGTTTATATATCCTACTCTTTTGTTAATAACATAGGGTTGTTGTTTTTACTGGTTGTTGCTCTTTTTTCAGTGTAACTCTTAATTATAGCTGAGAAACCTTTGTTTTTTAAACAATGTATAGCCTCTGGCCATAAGATACCCAGCCTAGACAGACACTCAAAATGTGTGTACTGCTTCAGAGTTGCACACTTGAATGAACAGTGAGCTATATGCTCAGCTTTTGGTACTCAAATGGTGTTTGAGAGAGATAATAAGCTTATCTGTAAGAGAGCATCCATGCTGCCTGCCCCTGTAGGAGAGCTGTCCAAGTCACAACATGGTGTTTCTGGAGCTTCCCTTTCTTCTCAAAAGTCTTTGGACAAGCCTAAAGTGGACAAAGTTACAGGCCCTAAGGAGAAGACTAAGGAATCAAGAAAGCACTCTCCTGATCAGTCTTCATCCATTCTTGCTTCTTCTGCTCCAGCTCTTAAATCCTGTAAGTCTTTGGATCTGTTGGTTTTCTCTGAGCTAATCTTCACCCCAAAATCCAACTGCAAGAATGGTTCTATGCTTGCTGGGATGGATGGCTGCATCCATCACTTTGGTTTTCATTGTCAGTCAGATACCACATAAGAATACTCCAGTTGACCTTAGCAGTGCAATATAGTGGCCCATCAAATGCCAATCAGTGTCTTACCAAGTACATCTGACAAACATTTGCAGGACTCACATTCACTGCTGGCTTGAATCCCCAATAGTAATGCAAGGTCACCCTTTTTTTGCCACTGTGAACATGGATGCTTCCCAGCTGGGGTGGTGAAGCACTGCCAGTGAAAGACAGTCCAAAATACATGGTACCCCTCCAAGGCTATCATCCATATTATCATTTGAGAGATAAGGGTAGTTCTATCATTGCAGGCCTTCCTGGGCTTTCTTCCTCAAAGACTGATATATATCCAAACCAGCAAAATATTGGCAGTCTGGTGCATCATCCAGCAAGGGGAGGACCCATTCTTTCCCATTATGCCTGAGAAGCCATGAAGATTTGGCAATGGTGATACCTCCCAGTCGCTTTATCTTAGTAATGAGCAGATTTATCCTTCTGCCTCAAGAGTGTTCTCTCAATTAAAAGGTGGCAGAACAGATTTTCTGCTGTTGGGACCAACAGTGCTGGGATCTTTTTTATTCTCTCCGCAACACCAAATGCAGCAGGTTGTTTGCCTTAATCCCCCCAGTGGGGGAGTCACCCAGGGATGCTGTGAGCCACACTTGGCCCCCTGGTCTCCTTTACACTTTTCCTGTGACTCCTGTTATCCCATCATTTTTTTCAGAAAGGATTATAGAGGAAGGTCAAAGTGATCATCATTTCCCCCTTTTGGCCTCAACAAGTATGGTTCCCCTACCTGTGGCCTCATCTGAAACACCTTCCATGGGTGCTGGATCCCAACCCAGATATTAGTTCTCACCCATCAATCCTGCCTCTCCTGAACATTCGAGCCCTCAAATTAAGCACTTGGTTTCTCCACTTCCAATGATTGCTAGTCACTCCAGGCTTTCTTCCCAAGTGAGCTACATTCTCACAATCCCAGAGAGTGTCTACTCGGAAGATTTACAAAAGCAAATGGAAAAGATTCTCTATTTGGGCTACAGATAGGAATTTAGACCCTTTCTCAACACCCCTTCCAGCAGTTTTACACTTTCTAGCCTGTCTTTTTCAGAATGGTGTCAGCTTCTCTACTAACAAAGTCCAGTTGTCAGTTATTTCTGGTTTACATACTGGAAAAGATCAACCCAAATTGACTCTCTCTCAGGTATATAAAACCTTTTTGAGGGGAACTTTTCTTTAAAGACCTACCCGTAGAGATCTTTCCCCTCCTTGGGATATTACTATTTTAATTCAAGCACTGATTAAACCACCATTCAAAACTGCAGCCAAGGTGGATCTCCAGTTCTTAACATAGAAAACATTATTCTTGTTGGTAGTTACTTCAAATAGGAGGGTATCAGAACTCCAGGCTCTTTGTAGTAAATCTCCATACATTATTTTTCTAAGCATGGAGTTTCCCCTCCAAACCAATCCTTCCTTTTTACTAAAGATAGCCACCAAGACCACTTAAAAATCAGAACATCAGTTTTCCAGTTTTCTTTCCAAATGTTTCCAGTAAGGTAGAATCCATGCATAATTTGTTGGATGTTTATAGACAGCTCTGTTTTTTTACAAAATACTTTTTTGTGTCCTTCTTAGCACATAGACTGGTTCATGGAATCTCTAAAGTCACATGTACAGGATGGCTCTTCGCTTGCATTACACATGTATACAAAGAAAAACATTTAACCCTTTCCATTGATATCTGGGGTACTTCAGAAGATTTAGAAGGAATCCCCCAAGATCATTGTGGTGACAAGGTTCTCCATTCTTTTTGGATATAGCCAAGGATAATTTCAACAAGCTTCTTCACAGAATAGGTCTACTCACACAAGAGGAGGGATGTTTAATATATCCTGACCCCAATCAATTTCAGCTAACTGCCTGGATGATAGGGTCTTAATTTCCTTTATGCACAATGTTTACTGAGGATGTGCAGCAGGTATTAACAGTGGCAAAAAAGCCTGCTACTAGCAAAATCATATATTAGCAAATGGAAAAGGTTTTCTAAGTTGGTGCTAACAACATAACCAGCACCCTTTCAGGTCTAGTGTTTCTCTTGTATTACAATTTTGCGGGAATTACTGTCCTGTGGCCTTATTGCATTCTCATGTATAAATGTTTTTAAGGGGTTTTGCATAAGAGACCTCCATGAAAACCACTGAATCCTCCTTTCATCTTAATTTTGGGTTAGAGAAGCTAAAGCTTGCTCTATTTAAACCACATCATCAGGCTGACTTGAGGTCCATAACATGGAAAACTACTTTACTGATTACTCTGACTTCTGCAAGAGGGGTATCTGAGTTGCAAGCTCTTATGGTGAGTCAACCCTATCTCATTTTCCACAGAGACAGAGTTTCTTTGAGAACTAATTCTTCTTTTACACTTAAAGTAATATCCAAGTTTAATTTAGCCAAACTATCAATCTCCCTGTTTTCTTTCCTGATCTCAAAAATGAGGGAGAAAGGATACTCCATACACTGGATATCCACAGAAACACCAGTTACTGTTTTGACAGAACAACATTTTTCAGATCTTTGGATCAGTTCAAGTAAAAGAATAACCACTCAACACGGCTAACTCTAATGACGTAGCAGTTCCAAAGTTTAATAAAACAGCATAAAAATGTTAAATAAAATAGCATAAAAATGAAAAAAAAAATCCAAGAAAAAAACAAGTGCTTTCACACCTATCCAGGCGCTTCTTCAGATCTAATAAAATAGGTATAAAATGCTGCCTAAATACAGACAGTTTCAGGTCTACCTCTTAAGGTCACATGACCTAAGCAGTGGTCTTAAAGGAACATAGTCATTTAGACCCTTTCCTCTGGCACTTTGTAATTCTAAAACCCATTTAATTTCAATACATTCTGTTTTAGTGCTGACATCACCACCTCTAATGCTGACATTAAAAAAGTTGCAACACAATAAAGTTAAACTTATGGGTGCTTCCAGCAAATAAATATGTTTTGACAGTGCATTTCTTCCATCTTTTATATATCTTTTTTGCATACATACATATATATATATATATATGTATATATATATATATATATATATATATATATATATATATATATATATGTATGTATGTATGTATATATATATATATATATATATATATATATATATATATATATATATATATATATGTGTGTGTGTGTGTGTGTATTTATATATGGGTCTACTTCAGTAGACCAAAGTTACACTTAATCGAAACTTACTTTACTGAGACAGTATCACTGAAGTTTGAATAAACTGAAGCTTCACATTACTGCATTTTTTTTACATGGAATGGAGGCACTTGGCCAACATGGGGAAATTTGCCCTTGTTCCCACTGTAGTATGATCCCGGAGTTGGTATATTTAGTTAGGTGTGTGTGGGGGGAACAGCACCCCACCTGGGTGGGTTTGACATACAGCGGTGTATTTTTATGTTGAATGTTGGGTCTACTTCAGTATATAAATATATATATTCATATATAGATATATATATTCAGTATGTACAGATATATATATATATATATATATATATATATATATATGTATGGGTCTACTTCATATGGCCTAAATTTCATTTGACTGAGACCAAAACACAAAGTTCAAAAAACTGAAAACTCATTTGACTGAAACTCATAACACTGACACATTAAAGTAAAAGGTATATGCTGTTTTCCCCACTGTAGTGCGATCCTGGAGTTAGTATATATAGTTAGGGGTAGTGTGGGGGGATGAAGCCCCCCCCACATAGTTTAGGTAAATATTGTTTTCTGCAAAGAGTTATTCATTGCAGTTATAAATATCCATGTGTATGGTTTAAAATGTATAAAGTGCGTGTGCCCCCCACGCCCCCCCTAACTATATAGACTAACTCCAGGATTCAGTACAGTGGGGAAAAGGGCATATACATTTTACTTTAATGTGTCAGTGTTATGAGTTTCAGTCAAGTGAGTTTTCAGTCTTTTGAACTTTCACTGTTTTGGTCTCAGTCAAATGAATTTCAGTCAAATGAAATTTAGATCATATGAAGTAGACCCATACATATATATATATATATATATATATATATATACATATATATATATATATATATATACATATATATATATATATATATATATATATATATATATAGATATATGCATGCATATATGTGTGTGTGTGTGTGTGTGTGTGTGTGTGTGTGTGTGTGTGTGTGCATATATATAGCTATGTATGTGTGTGTATAAGTGCACATATATATATATATATATATGTGCGTGTATAGATATTTTTTTTTGTACTTCTAGCTGTGTCCTTTCAGGACTCATTCTCCCTCTCTCTCTGTTGACCTGAAAGCTCTGAAGGACTTGTCGCTCAAACCTGCCTAATGGTTTGAGCGCATGGAAGGTGCCCTGAAGCTTTTGGCCAGTTGTTATATCCTGCAGTTATCATTTGAACATATACTGTTACGGTAAGTTTACTGACAACTGTAGTTTGTCCAGCAGTCTGGTGAATAGTCTGAAGCATATGTTCAAAAATATGGTTGTAGAAGGCCAGTTCGCTGAAATTTCTCCAGAGATGAGTTAAATGAATCAGTAATCAGCAAAATGAAAGAATATAGTATTTCCTTTTTGAAATCTTTTTTTGATCAAAGTTTCACTGTTCAGTTCACTTAGTCCAGCAAAAGTCTTAATTGCAGTGTTTACATTTTCCTTAACTTATTTTTCTTTTACTTTACCAGTTTCTTCTTTCCTTCTCTTTTTCAACCCAGTATATCTTTCAGGGAAGGTGACTGCCAAATCTATGTGGCTGTAGATGCCCACATGCACAATAGCATTGATAAACAGCGATCTTTGGGAGGACAGAATTTAAGCTTTTGAGAAATTGCAATCTGTATAGCTTAAGGAGAACCCTGTCTGGGACAAGGTCATGTAATAGAATAGGACACGGATTATAGTTGCTAAGTTAAGAAAGGTCAGTCCAATGCATGATATGCAACTAAGGTTGTTACATAGTTGATACAGTACTATGCAGAAGATAAAAGTTGGAATTTGGTGGGAAGTGACAGTCTGTTACAGATGTGAATGAGAAATTCAGAGAAGTTACATATGTTATGGTTATGTTCAAATATTACATCATTACATATGGTCTTTCTTTAGGTGGTAGTTGGGATACATGGAAAGGTAGGAGAATATATTTGGGCTTTTTGGCTTTTTGGGTAGTTATGTCAGGTTAATGATGGCTGGCTGACACAGGAAATGGCTGAACATCATTTGGTCCTTGGTTTGATTAAAAATAGGGTTGGAGGAGAGTGGATTTATAAGAGATAGGTCTGGATGCCTAGCTAACAAGGGTGAGGGTGTGAGGAAAGAGGTTGGAGATTTTGGCCGAGGAGGATTGAGAAGGCATTTGGAGTAGATGTGGTTAAGGGAGTGGATGAGAGTGACTGGAGGGGTTATGATGGAAAACAAGGGGAAGGAGTAGTGTGTTGAGCATAGGTTCATAGGTTCATTGATCTTCTGTGAGGATCTTAAGAAGCCTAGCCTTACAGTCCATTGGTAGTGTTTAGCCCTTGTGTTTTGCATATGAATAAACCAAAGGCCAGCAGAACTAGGAAGTGTTGAGACATTTACTTTTTGCTGCTATCCATGGGAACATGGGTGATAAAGCGGGTATGAATTTGCAGTTTTCTATCATTCATCCAAGTTGAATAAAGTAAGAGAAGTAATTCACTTTATGTAGAGTAGAAGACAGTGTCATAGATACATATCTATCCCTCCAACATGTTCTATTTATGTTACAAGAGCGATTGAAATCCTTTGAGTGGACGTTAATGCTACCATTTGACTTTGCGAGTGTGTAATAGGTCTGACAGGATAGGGGCTGTATACACAAGGCAGAGGTCATCTCTTAGTAGCCTGTATGTTTCCAAGTAGAGGGAAAAGGCTTTGAGACAGATTGCATAGTTAATTGAGATTTTTGCCCTTGATTTTTTTAAAAAGTGCTGTGGTCACTCCAGTTGTGACAAGTATTTGGACATACTGAATCGGGCACTATATTCAGTGATTGGCCTGATGAGAACCAAGTACAGTAGAATTATTACATCCAAGGATATGGATGCCATACCTTTAGATATAAGCTGCCTGATAAAAAAAGGACTTCCTTACAATAGTGGATACGTGATAACCAAATGACTGTACATTGTCGACATAAGATACTAGATACCTGACTGAGGGATCATCTTTCACGGGTGTGCTGCCAATGTGATTGTCACAAGGTATCACATGCTTGTCAAAGGATAAGGTTGTACATTTCTTGACATTTAATTTTAGTCCATGGTTATGACACCAGTTATTGCTTTTGAAAAGGCCCTTATGAAGGATCATAAGATCATAGGAGATTACTAGGATATTGACCCAGAGGTCATTTTAAGCCTGGCTGTTTCAACCCAATGTAATACCATAGAGGTACTAATCAATACCTAAGATTGCGCTTAGTGATGACTGCCCATGTCCAGGAGCATTTTGGGCACTATCCCAAGTAAGAATTTACAGTGCCCCATCCACTCATCCAGATTCCTCTTGAATAGTGTCATAGAGATGCTCTCTTTCACATGAATTGGTAGCCTGTTCCAAAAGCATGGCAGTCGCTGGGAGATAAACCTGTCCCTCCAGCATGTCCCATTTTAGTCGCAAGCCATATTTAAGTCCCTGGAATGGGTAGTCCTAGACCCATTTGATTTATGGATATACAGTAAGTTCATTAGGTTTGGATCTTGGGTTGCTATGTATGCCAGGCATAATTCTCCCCCAAGTATTCTATATGATAAGGAGTGTAGTGACAGAAATTAAGTCAGTCCATGTAAGGCACATGCTGGAGGCCCTTGATCTTCTTTATTAGAAACTGCTGAGATCTCTCTAATTGCTGTAGATGCTTAGTACAGTACATACCGAATGGATAGTTATGGGCTGGATAAGTGCCGAGTATAGAGGAGTTATATCTGCTTTTGCTCTCGAGGTGATGCCTTTACTAATCAAGTGAGCTACGTGGAAAGCCTTCCTTACAACTGTAGACACGTGGTAGTCAAAGTTAAGGTCTTGGTCAGCTTGTGATCCCAGGTCCCTTACCACTTCATGGCGACTTAGGGTATTGCTATTGATTTGATAGTGTGAAGGGACATTGTTTGTGCCGAAGGGAATGATGATGTATTTCTTTGCATTCAGTTTGAGACCATGACTAATACTCCAGTTGTTGGTCTGTGTGAGACCATCCTGAAGTATACTGACATAATTTGGGGATTCAATGATTACACCTAGTTTGCAGTCATCTGCAAACTTGGTCAGCCACAACCCTTTAGGTTTGTCCTGAACTTCTGAAAAGTATATACCAAACAGTAGAGGGCCCATCACTGACCCCTGTGGTACCCTGCTGGTATCAGGTCTTCTGGCTGATGTGGAATCATCCACTTTGAAAGTGTCTGTCTGGTTTGTGAGCCAGTTGGCAACCCATCTTACAACAAAAGGATTTACATTCAATTTGCTAAGATTATCAGTAATGCCTGAATGTGAGATTGTGTTGAAAGCCTTTGCCAAGTTGAGGTATGCTGTGTGCATAGATTTGCCCTCATCAATGGCCTTGGTCACATTTTCAAAGAAATCCACCAGATTTAACAGGCAGAATCTGCCCTTCACAAAACCAAATTGGGTAGGGTCCAGGGTTTGGATGTCATCTATGTCTTTATTTATGATGTCTATAATGATACGTTCCATGGCCTTACAAATGAGACTGGTCAGGCTTATGGGTTTGTAAATCTCCAGGTCTGTTGCTAGGCCACCTTAGTGGAGGGCAATACCTGTAGCTGCTCTCCATTCCACAGGAACAAACCCTGTGTTTAGGCTATGATTGAAAAGGGTACTTAGTGGTGATACTAGTTTATGGTTTAGCCTGTTTAGAAGACAGCCTGGGATGTCATATGGTTCCATAGAGGCCATGTTATTTGCCTTGAACAGGGTTTTGAGGACCTGCTCTTCACATATGTAAGGTGGGGGGGGGGGGTTGGGGCAGGATATTTTGTAAGTTAGGAGGGGATAAGGGAGTGAAATATTTGCCAAAACTATCCGCTAGCAGGTTCACTATCTCTGTGGGTCAATGTTTGTGATACTGTTGGCCACAAGTTCAGCACATGCATAGCTGTAAAAGGCCTTATGATTATCCTTGGCAGTACTTGCTAGGTTTCTCTCAAAGGAGCTCTTGAACAATTTGACAAGTTGTCTTATTTGCCTGTTAAGGCTGAGGAGGGTACTTTTCCATTGTTGGGTCCTTGTCTTTGTTTTCTTGGACAGCAACTTTTTGCATTTATTATAGAGTTTGTTGATGCTGGAAGTCCACCATGGCAGCTTGGTTTTACTTGGGGCTCTGGCTTTGATTCTGTCTGCTACAGCTGAATTTATACACTTAAGCAAGTGATTGTATAGGGCTTTAGTGTAAGCTTCGGCATAGTTACCACTTTAAGCTTGAGGTGGGGCTTGGAATGCATTTTTACCTTCACCTAGGAGGGTATAGTTTGCCTCTTGGTGCCATTGTAAACTCTGAAGAGTATACACTGGCACCAAGTATGCAGTCATTTGCAGACTTGGTCAACCATAAACCTTTAACATTTGCTTTGACTGCCAAGAAGTAAATGCCAAAGGATGGCTCAAGAACTTAACCATGGGGTACTGTGCTAGTGACAGATATTGGGAGGAGGGAAAGCTACCCACTCTAATTTCTTGGGCTCTGTTTGTGAGTCAGTTTGCTATCCAACAAGTTGCATAGGCATTTACATTTAGCTGGCAGAGTTTTTCACAATATCTGAGGGTAGTATAGTATTGAATGCCTTTGTATGGTCTGAGTATGCAGTGTGTGCTGATTTGCCCCCATCCATTGCTTCAGAAACCTTGTTGAAGAAGTCAACCAGGTTAAGTAGACAGGATCTGCCATTGACAAATCTGAACTGGTTTGGGTCAAGAGTTCATAAGTTACCTCTCTATCTTTATTTATTAATTTCATAGTGATCCTTTACATAACCTTCAGATGAAGTCAGTCACACTTATCGGTCTGTAATTTCATCAGTCCACTGACATCCTACCTCTTCACAAGGGGATGTCAGTTGCTGTCCTCCATTTGTCTGGCTCAAAGTCTGTTTGGAGGGTGATATTGAACAACTTCTGTAGGGGGACTGAAAGATCATCTATGAGGCTTGCCTGTAGGCAGTTTGGTATATTATCCGGCCTCACATAGTGTGCTTGGCCTTGGACTGTGTCTTGAGGACTTATTGGGAGATTTGAGTGGAGTGTAGATACTGGTATGTAATCAAGGAATATAAGGGAGTAAAATGGGGTGGAATTTGAACTACTTTGGTGTGCTAGTATGCTCTCTGTGTCCTTGAGTCTAAGTATGTGATATCTTTTACTTTTGGTTCTATGCAGTGCTGGGCATTGAATATGAATTTTCTAATGTAGTTAAAGAAGTGGTTATCTTTCACTCAGGTGGTTATTTTTTTATCTGATTTTGATGTCCAGAGTTCCCTGTTAAGTTTTGCAACACTGTTATTGGCATCTTAAGGGTAACATTTATTTTTGCATTCACTCTGGTTTTTTTTTTTTTTTTTTTTTTTTTTTTTTAGTATAGAGCCTATTTATATTAGGGTTTGACTCCAGAGGTTTATTTTTAAATTTGGCATTGTATTTACTTGTGTGGGAGGCAGATTTATCTGTGCAGCCATTTACATGTGAATTTTTTTTAAAGGATTCTACATAAGAAGTGGGGACCTCAAGATGTAAAGACCTTTTGAATATTTCCATTTCATTCCTTAGTTACAGTAGATTAGCTTGGCATAATCTCTGAATGCAAATGTATTGGCAGAGACTTCTGGCTTCAGTCCTGAGGTAAAGGTGACAGCATGTAGTCCAGTTTGACCAGAGAGGAAGTTATAGTTGATGAGGAGAAAAGGTGCCCCATATTGGTAAGGAACAAGTACAGGAGGTCCAGAGGGTTTGTACTGATGAAGTCCAGAAATTGCCCAGCATACATGTTTGAGGATATGTAAACCTCTCATTTAATGTAGGGGTCATTGAAGTCTGCTAGGAGAATGGTGTTTAGCTTAATGCATGGGGAATCCATACTGGTTAAGAAGGAGGTATGGACTAAGGGAGACATAGAGTCAACCCTGTAGTTAGCTATGATATGGTAAGGGGGTTTGTTAATACTAAGTTGGGCATGGAGGAGTTTCACTTCATTATTTTGTCAAATTAGTTTGGAGGTTAAATTTTTTTTTAAGAACATGGATACAGAGATGGCTTTAATGCCGTTGTCTAATGTGATGGGCCTGAACACATGGTAGACAATGAAGCCCTGCACTGACAGAGTACTCTCAGTGGTCTTAAACCTGGTTTCTGAGTGGTCTTAAACCTGGTCTCTGATACAGTGCATACATCAGTGTTTTCCAGGGTAAGGACTGCTTGCAGAGAGATTGAGAGTTTTTGTTAAGGCTGCTAGCATTCATCAGAAATGCGTTTGTTATCTAAATAGGGAAGCATGATCAGGTGATAAAGAGGCAGTGGAGTAGGAAGAAGTGATCGAGACCAGAAAATAAGATATGCTCAGCCTGAGATTGCCTGAATGGAGTAAGTGTGCAATTTGTGAATAAGAAGCAAATGCTAGGAGTTTTGTTTTATTTGTATAAAATATTGGAGATGTGACAAATGATTTGAAGAAGAGTTATAACATATGGGTATGTGTGTGTGTAGAGACCATTACTGTTTGTAGTGCCTTAGAGGGAGGGTAAAATAACAAGTAGGGTAGGATTTTGGTAAATTACATTTTTTTTCACTCTATAAACTTTATGGTAGAAAAGATTTATGAACTATAACAGCATGCAGGGGTGATGAATGATTGAGTTTTGTTATTTCTTTTGTTATGGCAGTAGGAATAATTATTTTTATGTGTTTGATAATTGTTACTAAAGCTGATATAGTACAAACATTATTATGTGGAAGTCACTGACTGCTTTCTCTGCCTTTGATGGTAGTTACTCGTGGGGAATTGATAGTTTCACTAGAAGTAGCAGGATGAGGTTCCTGGGGTTTGAGGTCTGGAAGACACCATTATGCTTCTGATAGTTTGATAGATAAATACATACATACATACATAAATAAAAATGTTGTTAGCATGTAATATGGCATGAATGCTGTTGGGCAAGCAGGGTCATACATGCTCAGAGTTCTGGGCATTATCGGACTAGTGATGGGAACTGGGGATAAACCACTATGATCTATACATAACTGTGATTGCAAGAATATTTCCTTTAGTTTTGAAGCCCATCTCCCATAGTATCACTTGGAGACAGACTGTGTGTGTGTGTGTGTGTGTGTGTGTGTGTGTGTGTGTGTGTGTGTGTGTGTGTGTGTGTGTGTGTGTATATCCATTCAAACTCAATCCATTTTCCCATTTTTGCACATTGGTCGGGGTGTCACTTCAACAGTGGCAATCATTGTGAGCCAAGGTTTACACTGCCAGGTGGCTAGCCAGATATAGATATACATATGTGGACTCGGTATTTGCTTTACATGCGCCCATCAGATCCATTTTTGTAACCCGTTATTATCATGAGGGAACAGAGCAGTATGTTTAAAATTCCAGATGATAGTTCATCACCACATATCACTGTGGCTTCATTTAATATGCACCATACTTCTTTTTTACACTATGCATTCCTATAATTTATTAACAAGTGTAATGGCCTTCTGAGCATTCTGTATTTGGAGAACATGAGTAGTAACCAGGAGGCTCGTGCTGCATAACACACTAATATGCTCGGCACATTCCGTTATTCTGAAAACCCCTGCCCCCTACAATTATTTCACTACATAAAAACAGAACTGCAGTACTAAAGTCTTTTTAGTTATTAGTAATCTTGAAAATGTTACATTACTATATGTCAGAATAAAGAACTGAAATAAAAAAATATAACAGAAAGAAATGCATGGATGGTTATACAGTGATGTTTTTTTAAATGGCAGTCATTTCAATGAAAAAAATATATTGAACCATGCTATGAAACTGCACATAAACTAAAAAAAAAAAATACAAAGGAAGTGAAGCCATCTCATCCCCCCCCCCCCCTACTGTATACACACACATAAACATACCCCTATATCTCTGAATGCAAGACTGCACAATAGTTAGGGAAGGATAAACTCCCTTAACATACCACTCAACCTCTTAGTACAACAAATCTGGACAAATCCCTACAAAATGAGGACATATTTTGAATATTGTTTTTATAAATTTAGAAAGTTGCTAGAGTAGCAGGGTTTGTTTTAACGTACATTTTCTGAAGGATCTGAAGTCCGAAACTCATACATATGTCATTATTTAGTGACTTCAGTCCTCAGCTCATACCAGTGATTTGCCAAAAAAAAACACAAATTTTATGAGGAACAGACCAAAAATATGATCCAAAAATCTGGACATTCTGTGAAAATCTGGACAGTTTAGAGGTATGTCCCTTAAACCCACTGTTCCACAGTCTCACTGACTACATTGTAGAGTTTCCAGTTAAACAGGGAATTAACTAAACATAGCAGCTGAGTCCAATTTCTGTGGAACAGAAGTTGATTACTTATTTGGCTCCCAAAGGATTTAATTAAAAATAAATGAAATTAGAAAGCACAAACGTATAACATCATACAGATAGAAGATCGGTATGTGTGCAAACCTATCAGTGAATACATCTAGTCTGTTAAAAGAATTTCAAGTAGTTTATACGTGCATGCAATAATGCTTGAATTTATTTTTATGTGCCTTTCTGGTACATCTTCACATTTCAAAGATTGGTTGCTTTCATAATTCATTTTCTGTTTTTAATCGCAGTGGTGGTGCTGCGGTAGCATTGTCGCCTCACAGTAAGATGCTGTAAGGTTCGATTCTCAGCTAGAGCATCTTCTGCGTTGAAGGTTGTGCGTCAGGGCTGGTAACTCAGCACGTAAAAATCAACTACCAATCATTAGCGGACCAGAGTTCCGCTATGGCAACCCCTAACTGGGAAAAGCCGAAAGACACAACATGCTTCCTTTTTCACAACATTTAGCTATAGGGACAGATAAGATGTCCAATATAATAATTATCTACATATATAGATATATATTTGTGTTAAGCCCACTAGCCACAATATCTGTCTGTCTTTAGGGATAATTCAGCACTGCCTATTCAAGTGAGATGTATTTAGTTTCATAATATGGAGGCATAAACTGAAGGAATTAAACCCAGAACTATAGCATGAAGTTCATTAGTAGCTCATAGCGTAGGCATAGCACTCTAATAATATGTCTGGTGTTGATCCCTAATCTGGCTCCCTTCAAAAAAATAAGTAAAATAAAATAAAAATAAAAGCTTTTATCCGCTTGTTTAGACCACACACACAGTTATTCTCTGTTTTTAAACTGTAGCAAACTGATTGCTACATGTGTAGTAGGCTGTTGCTACAGTTTGTCATACAGTATTACAGCTCTTTTTTTCTTTCAAACTGTAACAACTGTTTGCTCCAGTTTATACCACACTCAGTGCACTCCAGTGCTCAGTTTTGACCATAGATGCAATACTGGTATGCACAAAAGAGAGATCGGGATTGTATGATCATGCCTCATACCACTTTGTGCCCAGGCTTCATAGGTCCATAGTTAAGTACTAAGCAATCAGTCTACAGACCATTTCAAGCCTAGCCAAAAAAAAATGTATTCACAATTTTCCTCAAACCTCAAGGAGAGCAAGAAAAGATAGACAAGGAGACTATCTGAGGCTGCCCATCCAATTATCTAAGTTTACCTTGAAGGTGGCATGGGTACTACTCTGCTTGACTTGTAGTGGAAGTTTGTTTCAGAGGTGAGGGATACACTGGGATATGAATCTGTCATACCAGCATGTCTTGTTTATCTCCTGATGAAGGTTTATGTTGCTTTAACCAAGTACTTGATGTGCTATTAGTTCTGCGAAGGAAAAGGAGTTCAAGTAGGGTTGGATCTTTCATGGAACGAAAGGTTGGGCATAGATCTCCATGGAGGAGTCTGTAAGAGACTGAGTACAGAGCAAGGGCTGCCAGCCTCTCCTGATAACTAAGATTTTTGAGGGCACTGTTCTTTTTAGTTTTGAATCCCTGAGGTCTGTCAAGTTGTGTGATATGTTTAGATAAATACATGCCAGAAGGTGCATTATATTCAATAATATGTCTGATAAGATATGAATGAAGGGGAATTAAGACGTCTTTGGCTCTAGTGGAGATGCCTTCGGAATTAGATGGGCCAGATAAAAGGCTTTCTAAACTACTGTGAAGGATATGATGGTCAAATGTTAAAGAATTAGCAACAAAGCTGAACACTCCTTTCTGCAATTTGCTGAAGCTGAGGGCACTTATATCAACACAGGAGCCATATTTTGTTTGCATTTCATTATCAAAAGCTTTGTGTTGAACTCTTTTGAAATGTAGGGACTGTTTTGCTTACCAAAATTAACTATGCCACATTTTTTTAATTTAATTTGAGACCATTGTCTTTGCACCAGTTGTTAACATGATCAATGCTGTGTTGGAGCATTTGTGAGTCAGTTGAAGATCGAATATCAGCGCACAGTTTACAGTGCCTAATTAATCATAGGCCAGAAGTGCTGGTCTGACGGTTTGGGAAATATATGTCAAATAAGAGAGTGCCTGCCTCGTTTGCCCTGGCCTGACTGTGCCTATGGTTGATAGTCTTAGCATTCTGACCTATACTGCCAGACTGCTTTATACTATATTATGTCTGGTAGGCAGAAAGGGCAGCCATGGTGGTGCAGTGGTTAGCGTTGCTGCCTTACAGCAAGAGGTTCTCCGGTTCGATTCTCGGCTGGGGTGCCTTCTGTGCAGAGTTTGCGTGTCCAACCTGTGGTCGCGTGGGTTTCCTCCGGGTGCTCCGGTTTCCTCCCACTTCCCAAAGACATGCAGTAGATGGATTGGACACTCTAAATTGGCCCTAGGTGTGAGTGTGTGTGCCTTCTGTGGAAGGTTGGTCGCCAGGCTGGCAACTCGACACCATAAAACTCCTCTGCCAATCATGAGCGGACAGATGATCCACTGTGGCGACCCCTAACTGGGAAAAGCCGAAAGAAGAAGAAGAAAGAAGAAGAATGTCTGGTAGGCAGAAACCTTCAGAAGAAGCAAAGCAGTTGTTTTGTTAATTGCGCTAGTAATAGTGAAATGATATAAGGACAAAAAAATATGAAAGTGAGTCAAATTCTAAATGTTATGCTTTGTTAACATTTTTGTTAAGCATCATTTGCTCTTTAAGTCTGTCAATAGAGAAGTTAGATTCATGGAAAGATTTTTTGAACAGAAACAGTATTTTGGCTAATTAGATTACATGCTTGTTTCAAGGAGCTATGTGACGTTTTGGAGTAAGTGCCTTCCACTCTCCACCACAGTATAATGTTGTCATTTAAGAAATGAATTCTACAGCATTAAACTGAAACATGTGGTCCTGGAAATTTGAAATGTTACAATAATATTCCACTTGACCTAAAAGTCAAGCCTACTACTCTAATAATAAATCAACATCATATACAAAACAGGATTGAAACAGAGAATAAGTCATAATGCCCACAGCCTTTGTTAAAGTTGGCATGCATTGTGCTTTCTGAGATGGCTTTTGCCCTCAGAATATTTATTGAAATCATTTAAGGCTTTTAAATATTCAGCTCATCATATAAATGAAACAGTGAAGCTAGGCCTTTTAAATGACATGGAAAACTATGTTTTCTAACTGCTCTGTTGGCCAGTTTTGATACACAACAAATTAATTTGTCATACAAACATGATCAGTTATCTGTGTGCTGGTGAACAGAAGCTAGTTACAAAGGTTAGAGGAAACTCACTTACACATTTAATATACAATAAAAATTCTGCTTTATTAAAGTGGTTCTAAGACAAAATATATTAGAAACAAGACAGATCAAATACACAAAGTCAAATACCAAAGACTGTATACAATAAAAGATTAAAAAAGAATATATAAAGGCAAGGTACGCTATTTTGAAAAACAAAGTACAGTGTCAGCTGATGAAAATTGTAATCTTAAATGACCAAGACCAGTAAAAGTAATCCTAGGACTGACCAGTAGTGTTGTCACTTAATTCCAGCTCTTACTGATTCATATATGGAAACAGGTGAGCAATGTACATTCCCACAACTGCCACAGTAGTCAGTTTATCAGGTGCACCTTATGATAGGCAAAAAGATTGGTAAGCAGAGGTTTCCAAATTAACCTATGAAAGCACCATCAGCACAACACATGAGAAGGGCAGTTTGACACATTATGCTCTTTTAGTTAAGAGAGAACCAGGTTATTTTGGGAAAAGTAGACAACACCAAGACTTTAATGATAAATTAATAATGAAATGGAAGCCAGTGCAAACTCTGCAGTGCAGCTGTAATATGCTGGCATTGTGATATACCAGTAAGTAGCCTGGCTGCAGACTTTTGCAACAGCCATAGATGATCGGTATTAGTGTTGGCAAATCCCATGTAGAGGTCATTATATTAGTCAGTGTGAGAGGAGAACAGAGCATTAAAAACTTCAGAGGGATTCTTCTGATGTGTCAAATATTTGCTCATAGAAATATTCCAGAGATGAAAGATGACATAGTCACAACTGTCTTGTCCCTCAGTGTGAGCTAGTTATCCAAGTCATAACCAGATCCCATACCTAGCTGGTAGGCGTCCGTGGTCACTGTGGCTTGGGGAGGGGCTGCTATAAAAGTTCATCCCTTGATTAGATCCGAGGAGTGCATCCACCAGAGGAGGGACTGCCTGCATGTGTTGCTTATATGAATAGGACTGGGGGGGGGGGGCATTGCATGACAGTCCAAGGCACGTGGTCCCTGATCGAGACCAAATTGCATATCAGTGTTCTAAAAATGAGGACAATCTTGTTAGCGTTGCAGGCCCTTCATGCCTTCCTTCCTCTGGGAACTATTGCAATTCAGATGGACAACATGTCAGTGGTCTGGTACATCAACAAACAGGGGGATCCAGATCTTACCCCCTTTATTGCGAGGCTATGAGAGTGTGGGAAAGGGCATTTTCCACCAACCATTTTCTGGTAGCAATGCACTTCCAGGTCGATCCAGCATTCTGGCTGACATGCTGAGCAGAAATATCCTGATGCCTTACGAGTGGTCTCTGCATCCTTCTGTAGTGGAGCAGATCTTCCTTGAGTGGGGTCGGCCTTGCTGCGATCTCTTCGCATCTCCTTCCAATGCGAAGTGCAGAGAGTTCTTTGCTCTGATCCCCCCACAGGGGGAATCCCCTAGGGACCCTCTGGTCCATGCTTGGCCTCCTGGTTTTATCTCTCATGACAAAATTTCTCCAGAAGGTTCACCGGTTGGGGAGCAGAGTCATCCTCATTGCCCCATTCTGGCCTTGCCAAGTCTGGTTTCCCTTTCTTTTGGTCTCATCTGTTAGTTCCCCCTTGGATCTTGGATCTGATACTGGATCTCATTTCACAACCCTTGAGGGTCCCTCATCCAGACCTGGGCAGTCTGAAGCTCACTGCTTGGCTGCTCCAGTTCCCTTAATTTGTAGGACTCCCGGTCTGTCTTCCCCAGTCAAGTCTATTCTGGTGGCAGCTCATAAATCATCTACCAGAAAAATATACCATAGCAATACCAGAAAAATATACCATAGCAAATGGAAGTGTTTTTCTATATGGGCTTCTCAGAAGGATTTGGACCCTTTCACAGCTCCTGTTCCAGCAGTCCTTGAGTTCTTGGCATACATTTTCCAGCAGGGGGCCAGCTCATCTACAGTAAAAGTTTAACTGGCTGCCATTTCCAGTTTCCACGTAGGTGAGAACATGGCTTCTTTAGTTTCCTCCAGGCTTTGCAAAACCTTTATTAAAGGTACCTTTCTTTTAAGGCCCCCGGTTAAAGATCCCACCCCTCCTTGGAACCTAACCCTAGTTTTGCAAGCTTTGGTCGCTCCACCCTTTGAGCCTGCTGCTTCTGTGGACTTAAAATTTTTATCCTGGAAGACAGCTTTTCTAGTGGTTATTACCTCAGCCAGGAGAGTGTCAGAACTCCAGACATCATTGGTCAAACCTCCATATATGATTTTTCATAAAGACAGGGTTTCACTTCGTACTAATCCTTCTTTTCTGCCTAAAGTGATCACTGAAACAAATATCAATCAATCAATCAATTTACCTGTTTTCTTTCCAAATTTTCAGAACAGGGGTGAATATAAATTACATTTATTAGACATAGACAGCTAATTTTCTCCTTAGACAGGACTAAAGCCTATTGCAAGTCTGATCAGCTGTTTGTGTCTTTTGCTACACCCTTTCTGGGCAAACCAGTTTCTAAGGTAACCATTGCCAGATGGATTTCTTTTTGCATTCTTCAGGTTTACAAAAACAAAGGCATGTCCCTTCCGGATAGGTTAAATGCCCATTCTACCAGGTCCATGGCTATGTCAGCTGCCTTTTGGTCTAGAGTGTCTTTGGATGATATTTGTTCGGCGGCTATTTGGTCCTCATCTCACACCTTCATTTCTCATTATAAATTGGACATAGTTTCCAGGGGGAGAGCATCCTTTGGCTCCGAGGTGCTCCGAAATATCCTTGCATGAGGGCCACCCATGGTTTTGGTAGCTGGGGGCTCTGTCCCACAAGTTGATGATCAAATGAAGTCAAGTACTTCAGATAAAGAAGTTGTGTACTCACCATAATCTTCCATCTGAGTAGTTAGACTTAATTTGTCATCAACTGTCCTTCCCCCTGACCTTCTCATTATGTTTTCTGCATTGGTAGGCAGGAGAGAGTGCCTTTGTGGCTCTTCTGTTTTTTCTTTGTTAGTGAAGGTTATTGGATCAAGTTCATGTGAGGGGTATAAGAAACTTGATCTGAGGGAAGGAGGGAGATGGAGGTGTATTATGGGTAAGGGGAGGAACTTGGAGCTCGAATCAGATGCTTGTGAAGCTGCCATCTCTGATCCGGTCCGGATCCGACATCCCCACAGGTTGATGACAAATGAAGTGAAAAAAAAAAGAACAATCCCAGGTTCAGATTAGAGAAATGCCCATAGAACTAGAACATAATGGAGATCTTAACAGTGGCAACTTTGTCATCAAAAAAAAAAAATAAGAACCAACTCGCACTGATATGAAGGAGAGCCCCATTTGGAAGTGAGGCAGGTTGAGATGCACAGCTAGTAGAGAAAGGATGGTTGATTAGCAGCTGCTGAGTTCCCTCTGGACAAATAATCTACTTTCTTTTGTGAGATTTCAGATTGGAACAAGGTGTAATACTCATCCAGATCAAGTCTGTCACTTCAAAATCCAAAGAACAATATTGCATTGGAAATAAGTTTGTCTTGCTGCTTAAAGCTGCATGCTGAATTCTGTCACAGCACAAAGATAACCATTTGAAATGTTGGGACACTCTCTAGCATGTCCTGAAACAGAGAAACTGAATGGTCGAAGAAACAAACTTACACACACCAAGTCCAGGATGGCCATTTCTCAGAATATTCCCTTTTTCCAAGGTATGGTAATCTCAGAGTTGGTATATATAATTTCAGGGAGTGTGGAGGGTGCAGAGAAGGAAGAAATGCGATGTTCAAGATTTGTTCTTCTGCTGGAGTTTTGATTTTTTTTTTCGTTCTGTCATTACTTGGCATTAGGAGTGCTAGCATTTCAGTAGGGAGGCCAACGCAAAGCTTTTGATAATGAAATGCAAATAAAGTATGTCTGCTATGTTGATGTAAGTATCTTTGATTTAAGCAAATTGCAAAAAGATGTGTTCAGCTTTGTCATAATATTTAATCGATTTGTCTTGTCCATTCATATACAGCAATGTAGCCTTGGCTAGGCCCTCAGTCTGCTACTGCAGTGTCAGGTTGCTAGGGTGACAGTATACAAGGGTTTTAAGCTTGCACATGACCACTTTCCACCTAACTAGAATGACACATTGGATATTAAGGACTCAGTTGTTAGCCTTCTTTTTAAATCTAATTTAATAGTATTGTAAATACTGACAGCTTGGCATAGGTTAATAGTATTTTTTAAGTCCCATCTCATTTTTTTGAGTATACCCCTACCTTAATTAGAACAGTGAACACCTGTGTCCAAGATATGTGAAGTGCCACATGAACTTAAGGGTACTTTGAAAAATTTAAACATTATGGTGGCTAAGGTATGCAGAAAAGTGATTCTCCAGGACATAACTTACATGTGGCTCATTTGTGAAACAAGGGGTTTACTACTCAGGTAAATGGATTCTTGAATCACAACTGTAGTCATTCAATAGTTCAGAAGTGATAAAAAGTATAATGCCAATGCAGAAAAAAGAGAATTTAAATTCTTCAGAGAGAGATTAAAAACCTCATTAACATGAACACAGGCATGTAAATGCTGTGCAAAGAACTGTTTCTTAATAAAAGTAATTTTAGTTTGTGATCCCTGCAATAGTAAACCTATAGTTTTGTTCTGAGATTAACTGGTTGCAGAGTTGATTGCACACATTTTCAGTAATGTAGGAGTGTAGCTGTGTCTCATGAGATACAGGTGTCACAGCCCACCAAAGGAAATGTAGTTGTTTTTGTCTTGTATCTTTGTCTGTAGGCTGTAGTTTTAAAGATACTTGTTCTTTAGTGTTGTTCAATGAAACTCTTAACAGCCATACTTTAGAAAAGAGAAATTATTGCACTTAAAAATTATGACATTCATAAATATATATATATATATATATATAGAGAGAGAAAAAGAGAGAGTCTGTTAAATCAGCGAATGATTAGAACAGCGAACGCTGATTTATCAAAAAAAATCGCTGTGCCCCCCACACACCCCTACTTAAATATACCAACTCCGAGATCACACTACAGTGGAGGAAATGGCAAAGTCCTTAAAACAGCCCAGTGATTTTTTTCTCTGGGAAAAAAATTGCTGTTCCGTGTCTTCGGGATTGTCAGCTTTCGCTCTTAAAGGGTTGATATATCAGCGTTCGTTGATTTAATATATATATATATATATATATATATATATATATATATATATATATATTATATATATATATTGGTCTGACAGAGTATCTATATTGGTCTGACAGAGTATCAGTTACCTCTGTAGTTCACTTGTGTAAATACACAGTTAGCAACATTTCCGTAAAGCTTCTTAAAAATAAAGATGAGCTATGTGTTATGATTCTAATAGCCTTATGTGCTCCTTCTTTCACCTAAACAGAATCAATGATGAAGTAAACAACCACTGTAAAGATCTAAACATATACCACCACATTAACAGTATCATTTAGAGTGACAGATTCCTAACCCAGCATATTCCACAGGTCTGAAATAGGCACCTTTTCCATGTCACAGTAATTGTCAGGCAATTTTTGAAAACAATCTTGGTGACTGGCTGGATGAAAATAGTTTTTCTCCTATGATATGTAGAGATAATATATTTAATTGGGTAATTGGAAACACTATTAATATCCCACCAATACTGACGATATAGATGAGCTTCTCAATGGTCTCATTGGCCATAACAGGGCAAAAACAAATCTCACCACTTGGTCATAATGGCTACAGTTGTTTTAAGTACAGAGAGGTTAATGGAGATCCTCTTCTTCCTTAATGTGCATTGGTTCTCAGCATTGCAGATGTCCCATTCATAGGTTCATAGATTCATGCTAGGCTATCTGCCCTAGGGCATTTACAAGCCTAGCCAGAGTGTGTTTGGCTTTCGCCACCCATTTTAAATGAATTTTGCTATGCCCTTTTTTGAGGTTAGTATACTGTGCCTCTGTCTAACAGTCACAGATAAGTGATACCCGGAGTAAATCTACGATCTCCCATCCACTCATCAAGATTCCTCTTGAAGAGAGTCAATGAGGGACTCTGCCTAACCTGGACTGGGATTTTATTTCAGAGTGAAGGGAGCCTCTGGGTTATGAATCTGTCCCTCCAGCATGTCCTATTTATTTCAGCACTGAGGTTCAAGTGTCTCGAGCGCGTAGCTTGATGGGATTTGGATTTTCTGAGGTGCAGCATGTCCATTAATTCTGGGTTGGACATGGCTTTATACGTCAGGCACAGATCGCGTCTGAGCAGGCGGTATGCCACTGAGTAGAGCTGGAGTTTCTTTAACCGGGCAGCATATGGCATCTGTTTGAGCCCTTTGATCCTCTTAGTGAGGTACTTTTGGGGTCTTTCCAGTTGCTGCAGGTGTCTGGTAAGGTACATCCCAAAAGGGGCATTGTACTCAATTATGGGCCTGATGAGGGATGAGTAAAGAGGCACGATGACCTCCCCTGATCTAGATGTGAATTCCTTCACGATTAGGTGGGCTATATAAAATGTTTTTCTAACCACTTTGGCCACGTGGTTGTCGAATGAGAGATTGCTATTAACTTGGGTCCCTAATTACTTCTTCTGTACTTAATGGATTACCATCTATGTGCTACATATTGTACTACATAGTGCAGTATGGCTTTAACTGAACACCTTTTCCCTACCCCTTTCAGTAGAGAAACACAGGTGACCACCCAAATGCCAGAGTAATCCTAAGGAAGTTCAGTGTTGGATTCCAAGTTAAGTACTCCAGATATGATTTGTAGTGATGCCTCATTAATGCCGTCAATTTCCATACAGCCTAGTTGTCATTGCACAGTATACTTTATACATTAGAGTTTCAATTTCGCTGTATGGAAAGCAGACTGGGTCATTCAGTTGTAGGAGGAAGGGGGTTCAGGCATTGACAGAGTGTCTTGAAGCATAGATGTCCCACAACATGCATATGCATGCAACAAGCCACTAAGAAAAGCTTGCAATCTCTAAGACAAGGAAGGAATTCTTGCTGCACCTGTGAGGCTATACTTCTTGGAAGTCTACTGTTATATAATGGCATTCAGCTGGCCCCACTGCTATACAGCACAGCCGAATGCTAATTTGCACAGTGCTATGATGCAGATAATTGCATGGTGCAAATCAATTTAAGTCCCTTCTTTTCAGTGCAGTGATGCAGATAATTGCATGATGCAAATCAGTTTAAGTCCCTTCTTTTCATTAATTTTATTTTTATTTTGTTTTGCATTTGGTGACCGGGATAGTCTGACTGGGCATGACAAACCCCAATTCAACAGAGATCTGGGGAGAAAAGCTCCGCAAAATTGAAAATGTTTATAAAGAACAATATTGTCATGTAAATAACACTATATAGCATAGCATAGACTTAGTATTAGACAAACAGTACATTCAGTTTCAAGGTTGAGAAGAATATTTAATTATCTTTAGCAAGTCTTGATAGTTAGTTGAGGCTAATTACACTGCTAAGGGTATAAATATTGAATGTAGAAGACTTGTCAAATTACTCCTGTATATGTGACTGGAGAATATTCTTTTGAATTAAATTTATGTATCTTTCAAGGGAGGTGTGGATAATTGTATAGAAAATTAAACTTGGAAGAGTAGGATGAGAAATAAGACTAGTGGGACAATTCAGGCTAACTGCAGAGTAGTATCTGTTTTGATAAATGTCAAGAGAGATAATGGAGGTTGTAAAGAAGAAAGTGAGAGCATATAACATTTCACCTGTTAACTTCTTGATCTGATGTTGTCAATATCCGTTCGTTCCTCAACTCTTGAGAACCCTTGTGTTCGGATCCTCTCCTCATATCCAGCTTGGCCGCTTTTACCAGCTCGTGGATCACTGACAACTCTCGAGCTCGTCCTTTTCCCATAATGCCCTAATTCTTAAAATACCTCAGATCTCATTTGCTGCTTTAGAATATGGATATGGTCATCATTTTGCAAGTTTTTGCAATTTTTTTTGTACTTTGAGTGAGATTCTATTAATATACCTTTATACATTTACTCTTTCTACAACTTTTATAGTTCTTGTCACACTTCCTCCCTTTCCAGTAAAAATTTAATACTTGTGTATTTCTAAGTACCATTGTTGGTATTTCTTCGTACTTTCTTTATACATCCGTAATTACCATTGTTGGTATATCTTACCTCTTCCTTCCTTCCTTAAAAAAATATTTCTTTCTTTCATTCTTTCATCTTTGGGTAGTCTTATTTTTTCACTTTCAAATAATGTCTGAGAATCCCTCCAGTTTCAAGAAATGTACTGCTTGTGACAAGATTCCCTTGTCAGACACACATTCCAAATGCTTGTACTGGTTAGACCCATCACATCTTAACTTTAGCTGTGATATCTGTAAGGCCATTAACCTAGGGCCCTTGTAGACAGAAAAAAATAAATTAATCTTTAGAGGTTTGCTACCCTCTATATATATATATATATATATATATATATATATATATATATATATATATATATATATATATATGGATCAACATCATCTGGGGCTCAATCCTCTAAAAAATCCATTAAAAAGAATTTTAGGAAGTGTTCCCAGGAACCAAACACTTCCTCAGTTCAGATTTCTGAACATCCTTTGAAACTTTCTAAGACTTCAAATCTGAGCTCTTCGGAGCCAAAGGCCAGAATAAAGAAATCTCCTTGGATTCAATCCTCACTCTTTGTCCCAGATCCACTTTCCTCTGTTTTACCTTCCCCAAACTTGGAGCAGTCTCCTAGGCATCATTATTCGAGACCTTCATTGACAGCATCTTTGGCACATTCTTCCAAAGGTCTACTGAAACTGATGTGGACAGGATGATGAAGTTCGTATTGATGCAGAGATTTAAATAGGGGTCCTCCTGACTCCAATCCCATCAGGTCTGGAGACCCTCATTAGTACTACCCCACACTTGTTGGCTCCTTGTCCGATCCATCCGCTGGTTTCAGAGTCATCGGATCTTAAGATTCTGAAGTCATTCACAATTGATCTGATGATACCAATATCTTTGATTCCATTGGCATCTCTGAGTAGACTGGCTCCGAGGCTGTCCGAGCAGTAGCATTGGTGCCAGTTCCAAGATGCTGGAGTCAACTCCAAAACTGTTGGAGTCATCTCTTTCCCTCAGAGCCTCAGCACTAGATAGCTCAACTCCATCTCCCTCATCGAATGCTCTGCCTTTGGTGCAGAGGGAGCTTGCAGCCCATAAGCATGTTTTTTTGTACCCATTGGTCTCCTTCTCTCTGAGGCATCCTACATTTGAAGTAGTGGAGAGAGCTTTCTCTATCCCTAGAGCTTGGACTTCTCCACCTTCTTTGGCTCTGACCACCCTAGCCCATACGCCTCTGTATCTTGAGCTTCAGTTAGTTGTACCACTGGGACATCCAGCCCAAGTTAGTCACCAGGGTACCCAGCAGGGTGTATTGATTTTTTCCAACACTTTTCAGGAGCATCCCACTGAAGAAGTTCCCAGGAAGAAAAACTACAAAAGGAGGCACATGGACTCTCATCAAGAGTCTGTCACAGAAGATACCAACTTCGATGAGGTGGAAGGACCCCCCCCCCCTCAAGATCACCACCTGACGACTTCTCGCTTGAAGACATTCTGGAACTACTAAAGCAAATGGGTGGTTGGTGTCCTGAAAACCCTTCTAAAGAGGAATTGGTATTCCTGGAGGCTTTTGGTGCTGGCCCGTTTACCTTCTGGTTGACTGCACCCACCGATGAGCTCATTGATTTGGACTCTGATACCATTGAACTAATCCCCAAGAGACTAGACAGGATCCTAGTAACACCTAAAGACAGAACTTTTTGGAACAAGGGGATACCGGTTGATGTCATGTTTGTAGCAGCAGCCATGAAGAAGGAACCGGCAGAACAAAGTTCTTCTGTCAGTGCCCCTTGTGACATCTAGCTATATCACACCAGACTGCCAATAATTAAATGATGTCCCTTACTATCCCGGGTCAGTAACTAAGGAGCTTCAGTCCTCACTACTGACTCCAATATGAGACTGTAACTTAAACAGAAGTAATTTTCACAAATTTCCCCTAAGAGCACAAAAGGAACAAGCTCTGTTTTTCTGGGACTGGACTATATACTTCTGTCTACCCAAATGTATCTTCTTATTACACACTTCAGAGCAAAGTGTCCCAGTTTAAGACCTCTGATACACTCACACTCAGACTCTCACACATCCAAACACTTCTGAGAAAGCCTGACACAGATTTCCAGCTGTGTCTCTTTCCCAAAATAAATGCAGAAATGCTGCCACCAATCAGAGGGTCTTCATGCCCTTCTAAAGGGGTATCCAGCTATGAAAATTAAATATTAAAATAAATTATAGCTATGACCAGAACAGCCAGGCCTCAGGGTGACCTGGGGAGTATCAAACAGGTAGAAGTACTCTTCATTTTCCAGCCACAATGTAAAATAATGAAAAACATTTAATAATAAGTTAAAATGATTACAAAATTGAATAACTCTCAATAAACATTAGAATTCAGTTTTGAGAAATGTAAATCAAACTGCAGGATAGGAATCCATTATTCAAGAAAAACTCTTATCTTAATAACTAAATTTCCCGATCTAACTAAAGAGTATTGTTCCTGATCTACTCTAAGATATAATAGCCAGATCAAAGCAAGCTTACAGTTTTCTTGGGGAGTTCTCTTTTCTTGGTGACAGCTGACTGCTCAGTACTTGACAAACTGCACAGCTTCTCAAGTCTCAACTGTCTAATTTCAAAATATAACCGTCATCTGTAAAAAGATTATTTTTCTGTCAGTCAGCTGTTTAAATCATCTCCTAGCAACCAAGGACATTCCAGTGACATCACTCACTGCTCAACTGATTCTGTCCACAATTTGTACTTTAGATGTCCCTCTCAAACGTGTGCAGTTAAAACTGTAACAAAACAGTGACAAATTCTTGAAACATTCTGTTTAAACAGGCAAACACTCAACATTTCAAAACGTATTTACATTTTTACAATTAGGCATGCCGGCATACAATACGGTATAATCTGAAAATATATACAAATCTACTGCTAGACATGCTAACACAGATAGGAATGTTTTCAGTTACTTCACACCCCTAACAGGGAGTCTAGGGCATTGAACAGATTTGGGAAGCATGTTTATGCTTCAGTGACCTTTGCTTTCTGGTCGCAGAACAATTTGGCACACTTCACAAGACTCTAGAGGGATTTGATTAAGGAACTTACCAAATCCCTCTCTGGGACCATATCCTCTGAGACAGAGAGCACTGTTGCTTCACAGTTGGCTACCCTTCAGTCCATTTCCAATTCATCCATGAGGCGTATCTCCTGTGCAGTAGAAGATACCTCATGGAAGGTAGGTACAGGCATTTCTATCAGGAGGCATGCCTGGATGCACTTGTGTGACTTTGCGGATTCCTTCAAAGCTTCTTTTCTCAATGATACAATGATAGATTCTTTGATAGAAGTTTCTTATTTGACTGCAAAGTGAAAGACACACTCTCTAGGTGTGAGAAGGAAGGTAAAACCCTGCCTGCTGTAGGCGTGCATTTTTCGACCCCTCAATGAACCTTTTCTAGGAAGCAATGAGGTGGTCGAAAATGTGGTTCAGGAAATCCCAGGGTCCCCTCCAAGATTCACATAGACACAAGTTCACTCTGTGCAGAGGGGGAAACACTAATGGAAGACACTTTCCGCAGCAGACAAGGTCCACAAAATCAAGGATCTAGAGTAATTTCTCTCTGACATATCCTACCAGTGGTCCTGAAAGGAGGCCCAACTGATTGTCTCTGGAGGCAGTCAGGGTAATTTATCCCTTCACCGGAGAGCCTTGTTAGAAATTACAAAAGATTCATGGAGGATAATATCCAGAGGTTATGTCATATAATTTTCCCATCCACCCCCATTGGTTTCAAAGAAAATCCCAAATCTTTCACCCAGTCAGAGGGAAGAAGCAGCACTAGAAATAAACAAACTGCTAAAAAACAAAAAGTCATCCAAGAGTTCCCCAGACCAAAAAGAGTCCGGAACTTGCTCAAGATTCTTTTTAGTGCCAAAGAAAATGGGACTGGTGACTAATTTTGGATCTCAGTCAGTTCAGTATGCAAAATTCGGGATGTCATGGTTTAGTCCAGTCTCCCTTTTTTGAACATGGATGATTAGATGTGCTCCATAGATCTTCAGGATGCATCCTATCACATCCAAATGAACAGGAGCTCCAGGAAATATCTACACTTCTGGCTGGGAACCAGTCATTACCAATTCAGGGCTCTGCCCTTTGGTCTCACCGCATCCCCCAGGTAGTTCACCAAGTGTATGGCACTTGAGACTGCAGGGATTCCAGGTGTTTCCATATCTGGATGACTCGCTCATTACTACTCTGATCAGGAATCATCTGATTCTAGCCCGACATTATGTATTCTAGTTGTGCTCTCGCCTGGGATTTCTACTCACCACAACAAATCCCATCTAGAACCAACTCAATTTTTGGAATTCAAAGGTACCTAACTCAATACAGTCACTCAAATATCATCTCTCCCTTGACCCAGGGTTCAGTCTATTCAGTTTCTCAAGTACGAAACATTATTCAAAATTCTTCTCTCTCCGCTCAACTGATCCTCCAAGTTTTGGGTTCCATATCAGCGGCAATCATTCTGGTACCATTGGCAAGGTACCCTATGAGAAGTTTTAAGTGGATGCTCGCAAAACAGTGGTCTATTCTTCTTCATCCATTGTCCAGTCATGTCAAAATAACTCAAGCTTTCAAAAATTATCTCCTTTGGTGGATTAACTCCTCCCAAGTACTAGAAGGATGTCTCTTTGTTCTACCCCAACCCAGAACCGTAGTGACCATGGATGTCTCCCAGATTGGGTGGGGGGACTTCCTGGGAAAGACAGTCCAAGGCACATGGTCCCCCAAAGATGCCAACATGCATATCAGTGTTGTGAAGATGAGAACTATCCTCCTAGCATTGCAGGCCTTCTTATACTAGAGTCTCCTGCCGACATGGAGATCCTTCAGAAGGGCCTAAATGAGACGGATGCATGGTGTCAAAGCCATGGTCTCAAGCTAAATGCAAAAAAAATGCATAGTAATCCCCTTTGGAAAAAACAAGAGTACCCGCAAACTACAACATAGGAGGTAATCCCCTGAAATCTGAAGAAATAAGGGATCTAGGGACCCAAGTAGATGGTCAGCTTTCCTTTGATAACCATGTTGCCAAAGTGGTTAGAAAATCCTTCTATGTGACCCATCTGATCACGAAAGTGTTCGCATCAAGATCTAAGGATGTAACGGTGCCCCTATACACTTCCCTCATCAGACACATTATTGAGTACAATGCACCAATTGGAATGTACCTGGCTAGACATCTCCAGCAGCTGGAGAGACCACAGAGTTACCTAACCAAGAGGATTCCCGGCCTCAAACAGTTGCCCTATGCAGCATGATTGAAAAAGCTAAGACTGTTCTCTGTTGCATACCGCTTTCTCAGAGGCGATCTCTGTCTAACGTACAGAGCCATGTCCAACCCAGAATTGTTGAACATGCTCCATCATAGCAAAACCAAATCTACTCAAGCTACATGCTCTAGGGATATAAACCTCAACACAACAATGAATATTACATGCTGGAGGGATAGATTCCCTTCGCAGAGACTTCCCTTACTATGGAACAGGGTCCCGATCTACATAAGACAGAGCCTCTCACTATCACTCTTCAAGAGAAACCTTGATGAGTGGATGGGTAACAGAAAGTTCACACCGGGGATCACACCAACAGCACTACTAGATAGGGGCCAAGGGTACTATCTGCTAGTACAAGGGTCTAGGGAACTACTAAAGGGGCGGTGAATACCGCACAATGTGGCTGGGCTAATATATGCCTTTGGGCAGATAGCCCAGTACCAACCTATGAACCTATGAACCTATAAGACATTCTCCCGATTGGGACTATTGCGATTGAGGTGGACAATATGTCCGTGGTGTGGTACTTCACCAAATAAGGGGGAACCAAATCTTACCCCCTGTTTCGAGAAGCTATGAGAGAATGGCAATGGGTGATCTCATCCAATTGATTTCTGATAATCATGGACATTTTGCAGAAATCCAGCATGATTGCAGACAAGTTAAGCATGTCCATTCTTATGCCTCATGAGTGGTCCCTTAATATGAAGGTTGTGGAAATTATTTTCCATTGATGAGACAGCTATGCTGTGATCTCTTTGCATCTCCCCTGAACAACAACTGTGAAGAGTTCTTTGTCCTGATCCCCCACTAGGTGAGTCACCAAGGGATGCTCTACTTCACAATTGGCCCCCAGTCTCCTTTTGATTGAAGAGCACAATAATGCTCATTTCCCGTTACTGGCCTCATCAAATTTGCTTTCCCTTTCATTGGCCTCATCTTCTTCACCCTCCATGGACTCTGTATCCATCTCTGTCTCAATTGACAGACTCAGTTCACCCAGACATCCCAGGCCTAAAGATGACCCCGTAGTGTCTCCAGTTCCATTGATCGCTAGACAGCCTAGGCTCTCCTCCTTGACTGTCACGTTCTTTTATCATCCCACAAACCTTCCACTAGAAATCTTTACAAGAGCAAATGGAAAATATTTGCAGTTTGGGCACAACAAAATGAATTAGCCCCCTTTTCAACTCCTATCCCTAAAGTTCTGGAATTTATAGCCTTAATCTTCAGTGATGGCACTAACTCTTCTACTGTTAAATTACAGTTAGATGCCATTTTCAATTTTCATATAGGAGTAAATAACTCATCTTTGGCATCCTCAAATTTTTCAGAGTCTTTCTTAGAGGAACTTTTCTTCTTATGCCTCCAATTAAAGATCGCACCCCACCTTGAGATTTGAATTAGTCTTACAAGCTTTAATAACCCGATCTCCATCTGAACCTTCAGCTAAAACTGAGCTAAAATTTTTAACCTGGAAAACTATCTTTTTAGTAGCTATTACCTCTGTCATAAGAGTTTCAGAATTAGTCTTCTAAGCCCCCTTATTTAATTTTTTATAAGGATAGAGTATCCTTGTGAACCAATCCTTCCTTTCTTTCTAAGGTGGTGCCAGAATCCAGTATCAATCAATCAGCCTGCTAGTTTTCTTACCCAAGTTTCTCAAATAAAGGAGAGTATATGTTGCACGTTTTGGATGTTCACAGACAATTACAATTCTACTTACATAGAACCAAAATTCCGGATTTGAAATTAAGCAAACAAGTCCCTAAAGTAACAGTAGCCAAGTGGTTAACTGATTGTATAATTTTTGTTTATAATAAACTGGTCGTGCCTTTACCCAAACCACCAAAGGCACATCTATCAGATTTATGTTGACTTCTTCAACAGTTTGCTAGATCTTCACTGGATATCTGTGCAGCCACAACTTTGGCTAATCCCCATACCATTATTACTCATTGCAAATTGCAGTTGGTCTCTAGGGAAAGAACAGCCTTTGGCTCATTGGTATTCAGGAATATCCTTCCTTAGAGTCCTCCTGGCGTTTAGGTAGCTAGGGACTCTGTCCCAAAAGTTGAGGAATGAATGAAAATTGGGTAACCAACACGAATAACAGCGGACTCCACCAAAACTCTTAAGATCGAAATGCTGCTCCAGTAGTCACAAATTTCAATTTTATTAAAATTTAAGAGCTTTCATTCAATAAAGTATGAACTTCATCATGAACTAATCACACACCCTACATCCCTCATATCGGATGATGACACTTTTTTTTTTGAAGAGATGGTAGTATGTTTAAGGATCGAGGGTATCTTCAGAACCTACTTATTGATTCATGGACTTGGGTTACAGAGGGTAAGAACACCCACTATACTCCCCTTTTGCGTTCAAAAAAGTGGGGTTCAGGATGTGGAGATGCCTAAGGCAATAGCAAACCTATCACAGGCATTTGTGATGGAGTTTAATAGGGAGATTTACTCTTTAAAAAATTTCACTAGCATTCATTGGTACTCTGTATTTGGTACATTTGGTATGTTGCAATGTTGCAGCAACTGTGTGATAAACCAAGGTTTGTGTACAAGAACTGTCCTAGAAAAGGTGCCCCATTCCTAGTTGGGGGGGGATTGGGAACTTTTGGTTGAGCAAAGAGTATTATTGGCAGGTTTTGCTCAATGCAAGTGTTCCACCTGGTTTGAACTATGTGATTTTGATCAAACTTATTTTAAGAACCAAAGCAACATTTCTATGATTTTTTTTACATATTGTGTTTTTATACATATTATACTTTTTAGCAAAAGTATTTATGATGATCTGTTACTTGGTCTTCTGTATTATTTTTTTCAACCTGTATGTATGCATTTTCTACCATGTCCTTTATTTTTCTGGTAGACATAATGATTTTTAGCTTTTTATTCTGAATGCATACTGTTGTTGCAAATAGGTACTTTTATGTGTGTATCTCTGTAAATTCCTTCACTGTTTTTGATGCCTTTTCCTGTTTAAAAAGGAAGTGAAGTGGGTGTGTGATTAGTTTCTGATGAAGTTCATACTTTACTGACAAAAGAGCTTAAACTTTTAATAAAATTGAGGTTTGCGACTACTAGTCCAGCGTTTTGAATGAATGAAAATTGACATCATCAGAAAAAGAAGATGTTAAGTTGTCTATCTCGCCTTCATTCTTGCTGGATGGGATCGGAGCCGAACCTCGGCTCCGACTCGGCCACTTTTAAAGCTCGAGAGCTAGTTCTACCGGCTCGAGGTCCCCTATATCCCACAATGCTAGGCGGTAACTACTCAGATCTCGTTTGCCACTGTAGCTGACGAGGTGCTTTTTCCAACCGGCTCTACAGGTTAGTGATTTCTTAGACTTTTTTAGTCAACTTAGACCCCTTTAATTTAGTTTTTCTAGTATCCCTTACTTAGTTGTTCGATTCCACACCCTTTCTTCGAATCCCATCCCTTTAATCCTTAATTTTTTCCTCAAAGTTTCCCTTGGGCCTTAGGCCCCTTCCCCACCCTCCTAGTATTTGGAGTGAGTGTTTATATAGAAACCCTTTCTGGGTCTTTTCTATTAATTAAAGGTGTGTTTGTGTGAGAGATTGTTGTCTTTAGAACCATGTCTAAAGAATCTAACGTCTCAGGCTTCAAGAAGTGTGACTCGTGCTGTCAGAAAATGTCTCTGACAGACGGTCACACTTCTTGTGTCTGCTGCCTGGGACCTTTGCACCTGTAGGACTCGTGTGCTGTTTGCCATGGTTTCCGCCCTCGAGTCCTGCAGGAGCGGAAAAATAAGCTCATTTTAAGGGGCTTATTGAAGCCTGAGGGTCCCCCAACTCAATCTTTGGGGAAACCCTCCAAGCCTTCCAGACCGTCGGCTCCAGTATCTGAGTCGTCGGCTGGAGCTTCGAAGCCTGTTCGGACATCGGCTCCGGCTGGAGCCGATGATTCTCGAACACATGTTCCTACTGTTTCCTCGGCTCCAGCCGGAGCCGAGGTAGAGACTGTTGAATCGGCTCCGATTAGGTTATCGGAACCGACTTCCAGAAAGAGGTCTAGATCACCATCTATCGGCTCTGTTCATTCGGCTCCAGCATCGCCATTGTTGTCTGAATGGAGCCATAGATCTCATTCCTCTAGGTCGTCCAGACTTTCAGATCATGACATACAGAGAGTGTTGAGTCTACTTCTCAAGTCTGAGGCACTGGCCCAAATGCTTCATAGCCCGACTCAACAGTCGATGGCTATTCCCGTCACCCAAAATGTTCCTCCTCTGACTCTTTTGAGTTCGGAGCCGGGGCTGATCGGACCCGAGACTGTGGGTGCGTCGGTACCGATTCCTTTGTCTTCGGCGCCGTCGTCGGCTCCGATTTCTTCTTTGGAGGAATCTTGGCGCCGGACTTCCCTTGTCGGCTCCGAGGGGGTGAGTGGCATCGGACCCTTGTCCGATCCCGCTCTCCCTCTCGGTGCTTCGGCTCTGGTGAGTTCGGCTCCCACATCGGCCTCGGAGCCATCACTGTCGGTGCCGGGGGAGGTTTTCAGCTTTTCGGAGCGGAGACCTCTGGCCCTGCCTGACGGGGGTGCCTTCGAGGTCATGAGGAGCATGTTAGAACCAGGTTCTACCCCACAGTCGGCTCCATCTGCCCCTCCCTCCACGGTGCCTGCGGTGATTTCTTCTCACCCCCTCATCCCGGATCGTAGAGAGCCAGCCCCTCAAGTATCCCCTGTGGGTATTTCCTCCTCTTCCGAGGCCTCTCCTGACCCTGTAGGAGAGCCCCCTAGGAAGAGGCAGTGCAAGAGGAAGCACATTGACTCCCCTGAGTCTGTCACCTCTGACACTGATTTAGAGGATTCTGAGGGTTCCCCTTGTTCCCCCTCTGAAGATGTCTCCTTTGCGGACATCCTCGAAATCTTAAAACAGAGGGGGAATTGGCCAGCCCTTAACCCATCAGAGGATGAATCAGTGTATCTTGAGGCGTTTGGCTCTCGCCCGTCCACCTCCTGGGTGTCCCCTCCCTTTGACCCCCTCATGGAAGTGGTGGCAAGGAAGGCTTGGACGGCTACTGACTCAGTGGAACCCACCCCCAGGAGACCATCAAAATTCATCACTGCCCCGAAGGATAAAGAATTCTTAGCTAAAGGTGTCTCTGTTGATGCTATGGTGGTGGCTGCGGCCACCAAGAAGGAACTAGCTGATCCTTCAGTACCTGTCCATCCTCCTAACAAGGAGTCTAGGACCATGGACAGGTACGGCAAGCGGATGTTTTCATCAGCGACCTTTTCTATGCGCTCGCTGAATTACCTGTGTCATTTCACTCGTCTCCAGAGGGATTTGCTCAAGGAAGCGAGTGAAATGTTAAAGGATCCATCAGCTGCGGGTTTTCAGGATAGAATGAACTCTCAGCTGGCGACCCTCAACTCAATAGTTAACTCCTCCATGCGCCTCCTTTCATACGCGGCGGATGGAGCGAGTAGAGCGGCAGGTACAGGTGTGGCCTTACGTCGACAAGCCTGGATGCGGCTATGTAACTTTGCGGACCCTTTCAAGGTGTCCTTCACTAACTCCCCCTTTGATGGATCATCCCTCTTTGGTCCTCAAGTGAAGGAAACCCTGACTAGGTGCGAGGTTGAAGGCAAGACTCTCTCTGCCGTGGGAGTCCATTTATCTACTCCTTCTAGACCTTACCCCAAAGGTCAGAAGGGGGGAAAGATGTGGTTCCGCAAACAACCACAGGGAGTCTCGCCTGACGCACAGAGTCGGTTCCCCTCTAGAGGCAGAGGGGGGAACAATAATAATAGACGCCGTCCTAGAGGCAGGGGGGGTCCGCAGAACCAGGGTAGCAGAGAAACTTTCTCTGACAAACCCTTTCAGCACCCCTGAGGGGCTGCCCGGCTGTCCACCTTCGGAGGCAGTCGGGGGAAGATTATGGCTGTACCCAGAAGCCTGGCTTTCCCTTACCAAAGACAAGTGCGTACAGTCGATCATATCCGAGGGCTACAAAATTCCGTTCATTCATATCCTAAGACGATCCAAAAGTTCCCTTCCAGACGTTCCACCCAATCAAAGGGAACACGCAGCGCTAGAAATTTCAAAGCTGCTTTCAAAAAGAGCCATTCAACCAGTTCCAGCAGACCAACAAGGATCCGGAATCTACTCCAAATTCTTTTTGGTGCCAAAGAAAACAGGGGACTGGAGACCCATCTTGGATCTCAGCATCTTGAACAAGTTTGTCAAGAAAACAAAATTTTGGATGGTCACGCTGCAGTCCATTCTGCCCTTTTTGGGGCGGGACAACTGGATGTGCTCTATAGATCTCCAGGATGCATACTATCACATCAGAATGAACCGACGCTCCAGGAGATTTCTCCGCTTCAGGCTGGGAACCAGTCATTTCCAGTTCAGGGCCCTGCCCTTTGGTCTCACTACAGCCCCCCCGAGTGTTTACCAAATGCATGGCGGTGATCGCTTCTCATCTGAGACGGCAAGGATTCCAAGTGTTTCCATATTTAGACGACTGGCTTCTAACAGCCCCCACCAAGCATCTTCTCCTTCTTGCCAGAGACTACACCTTACGCACATGTCAAACATTAGGCATCTCCATAAATTACGAAAAGTCTGTCTTGTCGCCTTGTCGTGTTATTACCTTCATAGGTGCAAATCTAGACACAGTCAACATGTCAGCCAGACTCACAGAGCAAAGGGTAGCAGACATACACAGACAGGTCTCTCTTGTCTTGCAGAGCAACAAGGTCAAAGTCAGACTGGTCCTGAAGGTCTTAGGAATAATGGCGGCGGCTATCCCTCTCCTCCCTTTAGCCTGCTTCCACATGAGAATCTTACAATGGATGCTATTCTCACAATGGTCATTCCAACGACTTCCAATGTCCCACTCTATTGTGATAACTCAATCATGCAGGAATCATCTATCTTGGTGGATCACATCCCCCCAGCTCTACCTAGGAAGACCTTTCGTTCCCTCTCCTCCGGTTGCTACATTGACAACGGACGCCTCCCTGATCGGGTGGGGGGGGGGCATTACCAGGGCAGGACGGTCCAGGGCATGTGGCTGCCTTTCGAGTGCCACTTGCACATAAATGTCCTAGAGATGAGAGCAGTACTTCTAGCGTTGCAAGCCCTTCAAGACTCTCTTCCCAAGGGAACTGTAGCAATTCAGACAGACAACATGTCTGTAGTGTGGTACATCAACAAACAAGGCAGAACCAGATCTTACCCCTTATGTCGAGAGGCACTCAGACTGTGGCAGTGGGCGATTTCTTCTCAGCGATTTCTGTTAGCAACGCATATTCCCGGGAAGTCCAATGTGATTGCAGACAAGTTGAGCAGGGCTATTCTCATGCCTCACGAGTGGTCTCTGAAGAATTCAGTGTTGGAGGAAATTTTTCAAAAGTGGGGCCGGCCTTGCTGCGACCTTTTCGCTACTCCTCAAAACAGCAAGTGCGACGATTTCTTCACCCTCTTTCCCCAACCAGGCCACCCCAGCAGAGACGCTCTAGTCCACGATTGGCCCCGGGGACTTCTATATGCTTTTCCACCCTTCCCACTGATATCTCAATTAATTCAGAAAGCCATCGGTCTGAAAGTTTCCATGATCCTCATTGCCCCTTACTGGCCTCGACAGGTTTGGTTCCCTTTTCTTCACCGTTATCTGTTGGAGCAACCTTGGCATCTGGACCCAGTTCCAGACCTCTTGACCCATCAGTCGGGTCAGTTGCACCACTCCCTTCCCTCTCTCCACCTCACAGCGTGGTTACTCCAGTTCCAGCTTTAGCCAGGCTTCCTTTAATATCCCACTCAGTTCGAGATATTTTGATAGCCTCTCATAAATCTTCCACTCTGAAGATTTATAATAGCAAATGGAAACATTTTTCCTGTTGGGCAGTGTCAAAGGATATAGATCCTTTCACTCCCTCCATTCAATCTATCCTGGATTTTTTAGCCGAGCTTTTCCACTCAGGTTCGTCTCCGTCTACCATCAAGGTTCAGTTGGCGGCTATATCTAATTTTCATGTAGGTGTTTCAGAGTCTTCCATTATGGCTCACAAGCTCTGTAAAGCCTTCCTAAAGGGAGTTTTTTCTCCTCAAACCACCTATCAAGGATCCTCCTCCTCCTCTATGGGATCTGAACTTGGTTCTAGCGCCTTTAATTCTTCCCCCCTTTAAACCTGCGGCTTCTTGCTCAATGAAGTTGCTATCTTGGAAAACTCTTTTCCTGGTAGCTATTACTTCAGCTAGAAGAGTCTCTGAACTACATGCTCTGTGCAGTCGACCCCCTTATCTATTGTTTCATAAGGATAGGGTATCCTTACGTACAAACATTTCCTTTTTGCCTAAGGTAGCTTCACCAGCAAATTTGAATTGGACTATTGAGCTTCCAGTGTTCTTCCCTGACTATTCAAACAGATCAGAACAAAAATTACACTGTTTAGACGTTCATCGCCAACTTAGGTACTATTTAGACAGGACCAAACAAGTCAGAAAGTCTGATCAACTGTATTTCCTATGCAGAAAGTAGAATGGGCCTTCCAGTTTCTAAAGTTTCTCTCTAGATGGCTTACTTCATTGATTACCCTTGTTTATGAGATCAGACATCAACAGTTGCCATCCAAACCCAGGGCTCATTCAACTACAGCTTTAGCCACATCTATAGCTTTTCAAGACAGACTGCCTATTGACACGATTTGTTCTGCAGCTACTTGGGCTTCTCCCCATACCTTCATTTCTCATTATAAGTTGGACTTAGCCTCTAGAGGCCGAGCCAACTTTGGTTCCACTGCACTCAAGAGTCTGTTCCGATAGGCCACCCGGGACAAGGTGCTAGGGACGCGGTCCCATCCAGCAAGAATGAAGGCGAGATAGACAACTTAACATTTAGAAGTTATGTACCTACCATAACGTTCCATGTTAGTTGTCTTCTTCTCGCCTTCTTTCTTGCATCCCACCCTCCTTCCCCCAAGCCTGGACAGACCTAGAAGATTGTTTTTTTTCCGGTGATCTTTGCATCTTATTCCCACATTTTGTCCACCTCTTCTTCCCTTGTTAGGTTTAGGGTTCTTTACCTTCAGGTTTAGAGGTGGATTATTTTCTCCAAGTTTGGAGATGCCCTTTTTTGCTTGGTCTAGCTATCAAACGAGATCTGAGTAGTTACCGCCTAGCATTGTGGGATATAGGGGACCTCGAGCCAGTGGAACTAGCTCTCGAGCTTTAAAAGTGGCCGAGTCGGAGCCGAGGTTCGGCTCCGATCCCATCCAGCAAGAAAGAAGGCGAGAAGAAGACAACTAACATGAAACGTTATAGTAGGTACATAACTTCTAATTTTGTACTCACTATAACATTTCATCTGTGTTGCCCATTTTCATTCTTACTCAACTTCCCACCCATCACCCCCCTTGTTGTCTTTTGGAAGGATCGAAGATGCTGAAGGAACCTTGTTCCTTTGTTTGAATCCCAGATTGTGTATTCTATCCTATTATTTTATTCTTCTACAATGCTCTACAGATGTAAGAACAACAGACAAGATCATAGGTATGTTAGGACCTAGGGCATTATGGGAAAGGCAGGAGCTCAAGAGTTGTCAGTGATCCATGAGCTAGTAGAAGTGGCCAAGTCTGATCTGAGGATCGGATCCAAACCCAAATGTTCTCAAGAGTTGAGGAAGAATGAAAATGGACAGCACAGATGGAAATGTTATGGTGAGTATATAACTTCGTTTTATGTATCAGGTCTTTATCCTGAGATGTGAATGAGCATTTTCAGGATTCCATTTGGTAGATTTTAAGGTTCAGCTTAAAAGTTTGAGTATGGCTCTCTAATGAAGTGTCGGCACTCATAACAACAAGTGCCTACATGCCAAAATATGCCACACCAATAATGGAGGAAAGGAGCAAATATCGAACATTGCTCTTATCATTTGAACCTTTTTTTTTGGGGGGGGGGCAAGTCCACTTGCACCCCTTTACCCCACTATGTGGACAGTAGGTTCCGTCTACAATCCTAAACTTATATATACAAGCTCCAAGATCGCCATACCTTGGAGAAAAGGGAATATTCCGAGAAATGGCCATCTTGGACTTGGTTTATGTAAGTCCAGTTTTTGAACATTCAGTCTCACCATTATGAGACATGCTAAAGAGGGGCTTGACATTTCATATTGCTTCCCTTGATAATTGTTGACTTGCTTAAGAGAGAGTGGAATTTTTGATACATAGTTTGAGTAAAGTTCATTCTCCAGCTGCATTTTGTGATTTAATTTTTGATGAGTAGAATTTTGCCTTTAGAGTATAGGACTTTCTTGGATAGTATTGAAGGAGTGAATGCCTCATAGCTGGGCATTTTTGTGGGTTATAAATTAAGTTATGTTATGAGTAGCTATGCGCTGAGAGTAGCTGAGCATGTGTGCGAGTTCAGTCCAGTTTAGGTGATTGAGGGCCAGCCAGGGATGGGATGTGTTGGAGGAGTTTGTAACAAACTTTGCTATTTTATTGTAGCATTGTTCAAGTTTAGTTATTTGAACTTTGTGTAAGTTTAGGAAGATTTGTGAGCCATATAGTAATGCTGGGAGCAGATATGCTTTAGCTCTTATTTTCTTTGCTCTGTTTGAGAGGTAGGTCTTTGATATATCTAATGGGACAAATTTCTGGTGTTTTTTTTTTTTACTGCTACCTGAATGGGGTGATCATATTTCAAGTTTTCATCAATTATGACACCTAGGAGTTTGATGTGAGGTACTAAGTAGATTTTTGTATTATTTAGTGAGGTAAAGTACAGTTGTGTACACTTACCATAAATGTAGATGTTTGAGTGTATTCACTGTTGCAGTCATTACATTTGGGTTATCCTGCTGGCAGGCTGCCCTCAGTCGGCCTGAATCCCAAAGTCCTGGGGCCTGTGTCGGCTGCTGTCTCCCCTTCCCTGACATCAGGTCATCAGGGGTATAAAAGATGCAGCCGATGCCATTTTCTTTAGTTTTTCTTGCCCCAGATATCAGGTGCCCCCTAAAAGGGTAACCAAAATTTATATATATAAAAATACATGCATCAATATAAACTTTACCTTCATCTACAAGCAAATACACCACATAGGTTGTATAAATCAGAGAAGGAAAGATAATTTCCATCAGAAGAAAGTGGGATGGCGGGTGGGCAACCTGGACTGCAACAGTGATTACACTCGAACATCTACATTTATGGTAAGTGTACACAACTGTACTATGTTCTTCATGTTTCACTGTTGCAGTCATTACATTTGGGTAGTATCCCAAAGCTATGGATGGGGAGGCTGGAGCTAAACAGCATTAGGAGCGGCTATGAGGCCCTGCAGAACTGCAGTGGCAAAGCCTGCCCTGGATTTAGAGTAGAGTGGCAGATGATAGTGCTTTGTGAAGGTGTGCACTGAACTCCAAGTAGCAGCCTCTAAAATGTCCTTGGTTGGTACTCCCCTGAGAAAGGCTGCTGAAGTGGCTGCAGCTCTGGTTGAATGTGGCCTAATGCCCTTAGGCACTGGCTTGCCATGGTGTAAGTAGCAGAAATGAATGCAGTGAGCTATCCACTTTGAAATAGTCTGCTTTGAGATAGCTTTTCCTTGTGATCCTGCAGCATATGCCACTAGTAATTGTTCTGTCTTTCTGAAAACTTTGGTTCTGTCCAAGTAGAATCTAAGCTGTCTGTGTACGTCCAAATAATGCAGAATTCTCTCCCCCTTGTTCTGTGGATTTGGATAAAAAGTTGGCAGATAAATAGTTTGGTTAAGAGCCACACTGGACACCACCTTAGGCATAAATGTTGGGTTTGTCCTCAGAGAGACCCTGTCTGGATAAAAAATGATAAAAGGTTCCACAGCCATGAGTGCCTGAAGCTCTGAAACTCATCTTGCAGAAGTTATTGCTAGGAGCAGAGCTGTTTTCCAAGATAAAAACTTTATATCAGCAGTAGCAGCCGGCTCAAAAGGAGGCAGGGTGAGTTTTTCCAAGACATAGTTGAGGTCCCATGCAGGCATTGGTGATCTCCGTGGAGGCCTTAAATTTTTGGCTCCTCTGAGGTACTGTTTTAGTAAGGGATGAGAAAAGATTGGTGGCTCTGTATTGTAATGAGCCAAAATGGCAGAGGCATGAATTTTAATAGATGAAAACGATAGACCTTTGTCCAGCATCTCAGTTAAGTATTGCAAAATCTGAGGAATATTTGGCACAGCTGTATCAGCTCCTTGTGCCTGGTTCCAAGCACAGAATCTCTTCCATTTTCCAGCATAAGATTTTCCAGCATAAGATTTTCTAGTACTAGGCCTTCTGGCCTCCAAAATGACATCCACCACAACTTTACTGAGAGGTGTGTTTTGTATGACTACATTATCCGCCATGCTGCCAGGTTTAAAGTCCTGAGTTGTCTGTGCAGGATCTGATTGTTTTGCTGGGACAGTAGATGAGGTATCTGAGGTAAGGTCCAAGCTGGGCATTGAGACAAGTTCCTTAGTATTGGATACCAGTACTGGCGGGGCCAGTCTGGGACAATCAGTATCATCCTTGGCTTCTCCTGTCTGACCTTTAGGAGTACCTTGGGGAGGAGAGGCAGAGGGGGAAATGCATATACTGATAGGTTTTTCCAGCTGAAAGATAGGGCATCCACTTTCCATGCTTGTCTGTGATAAATCCTTGTGCAGAATCTTTTTAGTTGGTAGTTGTGAGGGGAGGCAAATAGATCTATGTCCGGGCATCCCCATTTCCTTGTTATCATGCTGAAGACTTGTGTATCCAGGTGCCACTTATGGGGATCCATGAGGTTTCTGCTTAGTTCATCTGCCAGAGTATTTTTCCTGCCTGACAGGAATTGTGCCTGCAGATATACTTGGTAAGTCAATGCTGTGTCCCACAAAGTCATGGCTAGTCTGCAAAGGGGGTAAGAATGTGTGCCCCCCCGCTTGTTTATATACCACATGGCTGTGGTGTTGTCTGTCTTTATCAGTAGTTGTCCTGGATGAATTAGGTCCTTGAAGGCTGTCAGGGCATTTTGAACTACTAGCATCTCTTTTTGATTGATATGTAGATGCATTTGGTTTGAGGTCCATGTGCCCTTAATGCATCTTCCTGCCATGTGGGCCCCCCAGGCGTAATCTGATGCATCCATTGTTAGTGTTTGCTTGGCTGGGGGTAATGTGAATGGCTGTCTCTTATTTTGGTGACAAGCCTTTGCCCACCATCGAAACTCCTGTTGCGGGCAGGGAATGAGAGTAATCATAGTTTCCAGGCTGTGGCAATGTTGAGTCCAAACACTTTTTAGGTACCATTGAAGTTTCCTCATATGCAGTCTTGCATATGGAATTAGTAGGATGCAGGATGCCATGAAGCCCAAAGCCTGCAGAATTTTTCTTGCAGATAACTCGGCCTTTGTTGCCAACATTTTGAAATAGGTAGTCAGTTGCCTTTGTTTGTCTGGAGTGAGATACGCCATCTGGGCAATTGTATGTAAGCTTGCACCCAGGAATATCATCTCTTGAGAGGGTACTATTTTTAATTTCTTTTCGTTGACTGTGTACCCTAGGCATGTTAGAAGTCTTTTCACAAACGCCAGATGCTGTAGAAGAATGTCCTTCTTCTCTGCTTGAATTAGACAGTCGTCCAAGTAAGGATATATTTGTATTCCTCTTTGTCAGCAGAATGCAATTACTGGTGCCAGGCACTTTGTAAAGACCCTGGGCGCAGTAGATAAGCCAAAGGGCAGTGCAGAGAATTGGTAATGCATTGAGCCAGCCTTGAATCTGAGATATCTTCTGCATATTTGTCTGATTGGGACATGCAGGTATGCCTCTTTTAGGTCTAAAGTCACAAGCCAAGCGTTCTTGCCCAGCATGGGCAGAAGCTGCTGCAAAGTCAACATCTTGAATTTTGGTATATCCAGGAATGTGTTTAAAATAGATAGGTCCAGTATTGGCCGCCAGGCCTTGTCCTCTCTGGGTACCAAGAACAGTCTTGAGTAAAATCCTTGTCCCTGTTCTTGCTCTGGCACTAGTTGCATGGCCCCCATTTCCATGAGGGATGAGACTTGTTTTTGTGCCTCTGCCCATTGATTTTTTGGCAGATCTGGGCAGCCGTTTGCCTTTGGCAGAGTATGGAAATGGAACTTGTAGCCTTGTGACATGATATTTAAGACCCACTTGTCCTGGGTTATAATGTGCCAGTTTTGAGAAAAAAGTGCTAATTTTCCCCCTACGGGTACTGTCAGGAGATAAGTGTTTGGTGCAGGCAGGGGAAAGTCTTTGGGACTGTTTCCTGAATGGTTGTGATTTGTCTTCTCCAACCTTGGAGGTAGAAGCCCCCCATTGTTTTGAGCGGAATGAACCTTGCGCCTGGGATCTGCCTCTAGGGTGTCTGGTTCTGCCCCTTTGAGGTCTGTCTGACACAGGAGAGGACCAATTCTTTGTTGACCAGTGTCTACTAAACCTAGGTGGCTGTACTTGTAAAAAATCTTTGACCGTTTGCATAGATTTAGCTTTGTCCTCCATTTTCTTTAGCACCTCTTTTGCCTGAACACCAAACAAGGTATCATGCTGTAAAGGTGTATCTAATAATGTAACTTTAACATGATCAGGAAAATTTTGTTCCTTTAACCAAGCATGCCTCCTAATTACAGAACCTGTAACTGCGGCCCTGCAGGAGGCCTCTAAAGAATCAAAACCACATTGCAAAGTATGCTTTCCAACTTGTTTAGCTGCATGCAATAAATCCTGCATTTCCTTGTTTTCTGCACATTCCGAGTTTAACAACATTTTCTGTTTAAGCAATGTCATGACATGTTGCTGATATTTGAGCATATGAAAACTGACAGTTTAAGGCCCTTATAGCTAAGGTAGCAGATGTGTAAACCTTTTTTCCCCATCTATCCAGTGCCCTAGAATCTCTGTCAGAGGGGGTAGGGTTTTTTGCAGTGGAAGCTTTAACTCCTTTGGGACCCTGAGAAATAGTTTCTGTGTCTGCAGCAGGGTTTTTAAAAAGGACTTTATGAGAGTCAGGAACCCTGTAATATCTGTCTGGCTTAACAGGAGCTGGCGGTAAGGACTCAGGGGTAAGACTAGACTCCGAAAACACATCATCTACAATGTCTAACACAGGTGGGATGGCTAGTGGCTTGTGTTGAGGTAGTAAAAGGAAATCGCTGAGCCTCTTTTTAGTTTCTGAAAAATCTTGGGTCTCCCAGTGGAAATGCTCCCTCATGGTATGTAAGGTTTCCCCAAAAGAATAGACCTCTGGAGGAGAAGCTGAAGGAATAGATTCTTCAGCATCAGAATCCTCATTGGGGGAAGAGAATATTCCTGATCAGAAGAGGAATCAGAAGAAATGGAAACCTGATCTGAAGATTCATAGTCAGTCTCTTGCCTAGGCCTCTTATCTGGAGGGGGATGGGAACCCCTGATCAAGGTAATCAAGTCTTCGGCCATTTTAAGCATCTGGCTCTTGAGTTTGTTTCTTTGCTTTGGAAGGTGCTTTAGTCTTTGCCTTTGAAGCTGAAGTCAGTTTGATGTAAAGATGTTTAGGTCTGAATACACCCTCAGAAGCCAGTCCCTTCTCAGCGGCTCCGGACCCATCTGAAGGGATAATATCCGATGCTCCAATACCTTGAGTTTCCAGTGGCATGGCCGACTCCACATGGGAGTCAGTAGCGGCCTGCGACTCTGAAGTAGCGGGCATCAGGGGCTGCGAAAGCGCCTCACTGAGGACCAGCGAACTGGCGACTGGCTTAGGAGAAGCTTCGTCATCGGTTTTGGGCCTCGGTTGTCTATCTCTTTCCTTTTCTTTGTGTTTTTTGTGAACTCCGGTAGTCGGATGGCTATCCAACGACATTTCTGGATAATTAAACTGGCGTCCAAAATAGTTTAAAGCAAAATCATACCGACACTTAATAGTGCGTTGGTTAAATCTGACATCGGTCTGGAGCAAGAAAAAAGTTTCCCCAATGGGGTACTTAGCTTTATAGAAGACTACGGATCTGAAACTCGAACACGAAAATCTCAGGTGTCGGCCGACCGGCACTTGCGAACTGCTTCTGCTTCGGGCACCGCACGGCAAGAAAGACTAAAGAAAATGGCGTCGGCCACATCTTTTATACCCCTGATGACCTGACGTCAGGGAAGGGGTGACAGCAGCCGATGCAGGACCCAGGACTTTGGAATTCAGGCCGATTGAGGGCAACCTGCCAGCAGGATTACCAAAATGTAATGACTGCAACAGTGAAACATGAAGAGCATCATTGAAGAGGGCTTTACTTTGTGAGTATTATTTAGGGGTAAAATGTATAAGCTTTGTTTTTTTAGGGGTTAGTAGAAACACTGAATTGTCTATGCAAGACAATACAGCGGTAAAGGATTCTTACTCATCATTTGTAGTGTGATTAGATATGGTGCAGAACAAGTAAATGTAGAATTATCTGCATACTGAAATAGGTTATCATGCTTAGCTGCAGAATGAAGGTCATTTATAAATGTATTCAGTAGAAGTGGGCCCATACCTCTCAACTGCCCAGATTTTTGTCTCGTGTTTTTGGCCTGTGCCTCATAAAATTTGTGGTTTTCTGGCAAATCACTCATGATTGAGATCACTAACTAATGATATGCATTTGAGTTTCAGACTTCATATTTTTCAGAAAGTGCATGTTAACACAAATCCTGTTATTCTAGAAAGTGTCTAAATTTATAAGAGCAATATTTAAAAAAAGTCCCTATTTTTGGGATCTTAGTCCCCCCAATGTTTTAGGCTGTGTCTCCAGATTTCTTGAGCTAAGAGATTGTGAGGTATTAATGGGTCAATTATGAACCACTAAGATATACCTATAGGAACTGGTAGAAAGGCTGTGTATTCATTCTACCATCTAAGTTCTTGAAATATATCTGGTGGGTATATTTTAAACCAGGAGAGGGACATAAGGGAGAGTCCAAGGGAGGAGTTTTTATAACTGTTATGAGTCGGGATTGTGTTAAACGCTTTTGACAAATCAAGAGGAGACCATATATCTTGAATTTCTGTTTTGAATGATGGTTTCTGTATATTGCAAAAGAGCACTAGTGGTGCTGTGGTAAGGGTGAAAGCCTTTTTTGTGTTGTCCATAGCAGAGTCTTACTAATGAGATAGTTGAGTAATTGGATATGTAAGTTGTCTTTGCAGATGTTGGATTGGTTGATGGTTAAGGAGTTGATGCAGACATTATTCTTACATAATGTGGATATAGCCTGTGTGAAATGCAAGTTGAATTCATTAGCTTTTTGAGGAATGACATTCTGGTGATGGATTTGGTTGCAAGGAGTGACCTGGCTTTAATATGGTTCTTATATACTTCCAAAATAATTCAGTTAGTGGCTGGGGTGATTTACAGAGCAGTAGGGAGGGATAGGCGTGCTTGTCTCAGCTAGGAGGGCATTCATTGATGACATTCCTATAGAGGAGGCATGGTCCATAGAGGGGAGTTGCCCTTGGACAAATAAACGAGTGTGGTAGGCAAGGCAGGGAAAGGGTAGGGCACAAAGAAGAACCCTCCACCAGGATGGAAGCAGAGAGATAGCCAAGCCCCCAGGATGTCTTTAAGATCCATAACCAGCCCCAGCGATACTGGAGTAATTTGGAGTGGGTAGTAGACAAGCTGATAGACCCAGTGTAGACATGGGGCACTGAGAGCCTGAGCAGTGAAAATGATGTCCCAAAAGGGAACAAAAAAAATAAAAAAATAGTTTAGTATTATTTTGATGTGTTTTCTGCAAGTTATAGTGATTATTTTGCAGCTAACTTGATATTTTGCTTGACAGTGTATCTAAGGTTTCTAAAGTTTTGGAAACTTTCCTGAGTTGTTTGGGTGTGCCATACTGTGTAGGACTTGTCTGTTAATATCTTAAGTTTTGGTTTTGTGGGATAACCAAGGAGCAGGGTTTGATTTTATTCTTTATGATACAACATGTTGCTATTGGATGAGTTACATTTTCACTACATCAGCAGTACATTATACCACAAACCTGCATAACAAAAGTATGCCAGTTGGCTCAGTACAGCTATTTTTCACAAAGCCTATCTTATGTTTTTTTCAGATTAGTAAACAGAACCATTTCTCTTTCTTTTACTAGCCTGTAGCAGTGGCTTATTGTCCACGATTTGTGCCTCATAACTCAAGGTTTTGGTTTTCAGTCCACACTGTCTGTGTGGAGTTTTCATTTCCACCCCATGTCAAAGTCAATTTTCATTGGCTATTCTTATTTCTTCTCACCTTTCAAGTGGCTGATTTTAAACCTCTCACTTTATCTATCTATCTATCTATCTATCTATCTATCTATCTGTCTCTCTATCCTTTCTTGACTGGGTTAGTCCCACTAGGCCAGTAGACACTTTTCGGGTGAGACCCAAGGTGATATTTATACTGCTAGGGGTAATTTGGCATTGGCATCAGGAAAATTTCCCTACCCTTTTTGATAGGTGCCATTGTATCTTTTACATTAACCTGAGCTACCACCACTCAGGCAGATGGGGCCTCTGTTAACATCTCATCCAAAGGATGACACACACCCAGGAGTACAGAATTCTCCTTATGTTGCACTGATAGAACCCACAACAGGTAGCACACTCACCAATCTGCTACACCAATGGTGAGTGTGCTACCTGTTGAGCCACTGTGTGTGTGTGTGTGTGTGTGTGTGTGTGTGTGTGTGTGTGTGTGTGTGTGTGTGTGTGTGTGTGTGTATATACCTCATATGGCTGAGACCATATGTTCGAACTTGTAAATGTTCAATTGGACTGAATGGAGATCTCAGTACAGTGTGGAACGGGAAGATTTCTCTTTTCCGCAATGTAGTACGATCTTGGAGTTGGTATATTTAAGTAAGGGGGGTGTGGACCCACGTGGGGGATGCAGGGGGACGTAGCCTCCCACTGCTACAGATGTTTAATTTTGTTTTTTGTTGTTTTTTTCTTTTTTTACTTCAGCGTTCGGACTATTACAAGTTCGAGCATATGGTCTCAGCCATATGTAGTTTGAACTTGTAATATGTTAAGTCTACTGAAGTAGATCTATATATATATATATATATATATATATATATATATATATATATATATATATATATATATACATACACACACACACACACACACACACCCACGCATATTTCTACACACATATATTTATATATACATTTTATATATATATATATATATATATATATATATATATATATATATATATATATATATATATATATATATATATATATATAGTGTATATCTATCTCTACATATCTATGTTTATATCTGTTTAGAAATATATTTGTGTACAAATATATATGTGTGTGTGTGTGTGTGTGTGTGTGTGTGTGTGTGTGTGTGTGTGTGTGTGTGTGTGTTTGTATGTAGATTTTTACTACTTATACTTGCAATTTATGAATTGAGTGATGACCACTTTACTTACCAAGTCATATTAATAAGTTAATGGCTAAAAGATATATCCCTGTTTAAACCAACAAAGAAGAGTAAGGCAATACACGAACCATGCAGTTCACTTGAGTCCGACCATGTAACATAAAATAAAATCTTTTTAATGAAGGAGGTAAATGCTTTCGCATAAAAGCTTCTTCAGACCATAAAAGCCTTCAGTGCATGATCCATTTAAATACTGTGCATCAACCAATCAACATATATACAGCTTAATTACGTTAATTTAAAGTGAAACCCGCCATATTCCTTACTTAAAAAAACACATAAAAATCTGCAAAGATATCATCACAATAAAAATGCGTACACACATCAGTGTAGTGTCATGTATAAAATGCATAGAAATATAACCAATATATGTAGACATAAAACACTTATTATCTAACTGATAATTTCCTTGATTTTAACGTAGGCTTAATGGATGCTCTTTCATTTAAGCCCTTCCCTCTGTCTGCCCTAAGTCTTATCCATTTCACATCTTTACTCTCCGTCATATTTCTAATATCGCCTTCACGTACAGTAGGTATAATGTTATCTATCACCATGAACTTAAACTTGTGGTCATCTCCTAGCATCATAACATGTTTAGATAGAGCATTTGTTGGTGACTTGATCCTGATGTTATAGGTGCGTTCTCCCACCCTGTCTCTAAGAATCCTGTCAGTTTTACCAACGTAGAATGATCCATATGTTATGCTCTTGGCAAGATAGACCACATGTGATGTCCTACAGTTGGCATTAATTTCAAATGTGTAGTGTTGACCTGTATCCTGATATATAAATAATCTGGTGGTATCAATATAACAGCAAAAATTGCAATTCCCACAGGGATGCATACCAATCACTATTTCAGTATATCTATTACTCTCCTTAGGGTGGCATAATAACCTTTTCAGGTTACGTTTGTTTTTAAAACAGGAAAGTGGGATGTTCTTCAACCACTCCCCTAATGTTTGCGTCTGTGGTCAACACCCGCCAATTCTTATTGATGATGTCCATAACCCTCCAATGAGACCGATAGTTGCTGGTAGGGGATGGGCCACTGAGCCATTTTCTCTATATGTAGAGAGATGGCTATGACCTATCCTGGATAAGAATTATTCTATCCTCAAAGATACTAAGCAGTTCCTGATTGATTTATACCAATATAGTGGCTCTGTGGCTTTGGATCCAGACTGTTACTTTGTTACCCTGGACGTCCAGTCTCATTTTACCATCATGCCTAATGATGTGGGTGTTCAGTTTGTGCAAACATATCTACATAGACATAGTGAATATGGGCAGGAACATCTAGATTTGATATATTCATTCCTGGAGGTGATATTAGAGAATAATGCCTTTACATTTAATAGTCACATCTACATTCAGAGTGATGGTGTAGCTATGGGCACTTCATGTGCTAATAGCTACGCCAGTATGTTTATGGCACTATGGGAAGGGGGTACACTGTTTAAGATGGATATGTATCTTGGACATGTTAAATTCTAGCAACATTTTGTCAATGACCTTTTTTTGGGTTGGGCAGGTACACCGGTAGAATTGGAAAGGTTTTTAGTGGAATTGAATGGGATGTATGACTATTTGAAATTCACCATGGATTACTCTAGAATCTGAATAGAATATTTAGATGTATATGTGGAAAGGCTTGAGAATGGCTTTATTAATACTGGGGTGTATAGGAAACAATGATACAGGAACACCTTGCTATATAGAAGTAGCATGCATCCCCAGTAAATTCTTAGAAATGTCATCAGGGGACAAGGGAATGAGATCCTCTTTATTGAATGCCTCAGATGAAGGGTTTCATCAAGAGCTGACTAAACTTAAAGGAAGGTTGATTGATGGAGGCTATAACACACCTGAAATAGAGAGGAATCTTGTAGAGAATGGTAACCTCAGACTAGATAGAGTCAGACCATATTACTCACCCATCATTGATGACATTATCATTCTATGGGTACATCTACACTAACTAATGTTAAGGTACCAATGTTCTTTACTACAGACATTAAACCCATCATGGACATCGTCAATAAGAATTGGCAGGTGTTGACTGTGAAGGCTGGTAGAGATGGGTGAAGGCTGCCAGCCTAGCCAGATAGAATTGTGCAGATAATTATATCATTTGTAAATATGAATGTGAATCACAAGCTTGTTGTCTTAAATGAAACAAAATGCTGTTACAAAAATGTGGCAACAGTGCTCTCTACTGGCCCAGAAAAAGCATGTTGTGACCCTTTTAATCTAAAGTCGGCTCTAGTCCGGCTAGATGAAGGCTTCCTGCCTATTGTTTTAAGGCAAAAGTTAATGACCAGAATTTACATGTGGAATGTCCTTTATTGCTGTAAGTGTAAAAGAATGTAAATGCAGTTTCTGTCATCCTGGGAACTCCAGGAAGTGTAAAAGATGATGTAAAGTTTTATCAGAACTGCAGTTTCAATTTAAACAGTGAGAACCAGAGATTGTTAAGCATTTTTGACTGATTATTCAACTCACAGCAGTGCCTTATGCTCCATGTAAGTAAGTTATTTTAGAAGTGTGTTTTTTTAGAGAGATAGAAATTAGAAAAGGTAGACTAAATGTTTTTCTGTGATGTCAGAACTGTACTACTGATTTATTTTAAGTATTTCTGTGTGATCTCTGAACTCTCTTGACTAGCACTGACTGTGTAGTAGAAAGTATTGTCTTGTGGTTTTAATTATTTATTATTAAATATTTTAAAACCTTTTAACTGTGGCTGGTTTTGTGTAGAGATAAGTTAAGCTCTAGAGTACATTGCATATTTATAGAGTTTACTGTCCAGGTCACTCCAAATAAGCTTTGACTGTTTAGTCACATCTACCAATTGGATAATAATATTGCACAGTAATAATTGGACATCCTTTTAAGGGCCTTTGGGGAGCTGATAATATTAGCTGGGCGGTGGCAGTCGGTACTACCGTATAGTCTGGGTAAAAGGGGCATAGCTGGAGAACCTGTGCCAGCCTTCCCCAGAAGTGCCTGTGTGGTTGTATAACCTCTTATCTCAAAGTGTGTGTGAGTCAGCTACTTGGGCAGGGCCACGAAGCACTGGTTGGGCATTGACAGTGCTGCAGATTTTAATTTGCCCAGCTAGGCTGAGATCTGCACCCTATAGCTGTGCCAGTGGGAGTCTTATTGGGGACCTGCGGAGCAATGGAGCAACCAGCCCCAGACTGACTGTGATCTCTGTGTGCTCTTAAGGGAAATTGCACTTTACTGTGTGTATTTGTTATCCTTTCCTCATATATGAGATGCCCTCTCTGGTGTTAGTGGTGTGGATTGAGGCTCCTTGATTGCTGGGCCAGGGCACGGGTGTCACATATTAATTGGTGGCAGTGGTTGGGATATCCTCACATATTAATTGTTTGGCAGAGGTGGAATATCTGCATCACATATTAATTAGTTGGCAAATACTAATTGGCTTGTAGTGGTTTAGAGTGAATCCTGTAGCTTGTGTACAGTGAGCTTTGAAGGTGTTTTTGTACACAGCCATGCAGTGACTACTCAGAGTTCATAGGTTCATAGGTTCATGCTAGGCTATCTGCCCTAGGGCATTTATAAGCCTAGCCAGAATGTCTTTGGCTTTTGCCACCCATTTTAAATTTATTTTGCTATGCCCTTTTTCGAGGTTAGTATACTGTGCCTCTGTCTAACAGTGACACAGAAGTGATACCCGGGGTAAACCTACAATCTCCCATCCACTCATCAAGATTCCTCTTGAAGAGAGTCAATGAGGGACTCTGCCTAACCTGGACTGGGATTTTATTCCAGAGTGAAGGGAGCCTCTGGGTTATGAATCTGTCCCTCCAGCATGTCCTATTTATTTCAGTGCTGAGGTTCAAGTCTCTCGAGCGTAGCTCGATGGGATTTGGATTTTCTGAGGTGCAGCATGTCCATTAATTCCGGGTTGGACATGGCTTTATATGTCAGGCACAGATTGCCTCTGAACAGGCGGTATGCCACTGAGTAGAGCTGGAGTTTCTTTAACCGGGCAGCATATGGCATCTGTTTGAGCCCTTTGATCCTCTTGGTGAGGTACTTTTGGGGTCTTTCCAGTTGCTGCAGGTGTCTGGTAAGGTACATCCCAAAGGGGCATTGTACTCAATTATGGGCCTGATGAGGGATGAGTAAAGAGCCACGATGACCTCCCTGGTCTAGATGTGAATCCCTTCATGATTAGGTGGGCTATATAAAATGTTTTTCTAACCACTTTGGCCACGTGGTTGTCAAATGAGAGATTGCTATCAACTTGGGTCCCCAGGTCCCTAATTACTTCTTCTGTACTTAATGGATTACCACCTGTGTGGTAATTTGTGGGCACTTTGTTTTTGCCAAACGGATGACTATACACTTTTTGGCATTTAGCTTGAGGCCATGGCTCTGGCACCAATTGTCTGTTTCTATGAGGCCCTTTTGGAGGATGCTTGTGTTGGCTGGAGGGTCGATTATGGCCCAGTTTGCAGTCATCTGCGAACTTGGTCAGCCACAGTCCTTCCGTGTTGGCCTGTACCTCCAAGAAATATATACCGAACAAGAGAGGTCCCAGGACTGAGCCTTGTGGGACACCACTTGTAACTGGTTTGGAGTCTGACATGGCTCCAGCAATTCTAACCATGTGGATTCTGTCCTTGAGCCAGTTTGCAATCCATCTAGTGACATAGGGGTTTATATTTAAGCTGGTGAGCTTATCTATAATGCCCGAGTGGGGTATTGTATCGAAGGCTTTTGCGAGGTCCAGGTAGGCTGTGTGGACCACCTTCCCTCGTCAATGGCCTTGGTGACTGTTTCAAAGAAATCAACCAGGTTTAAGAGGCAGGATCTGCCCTTAACAAAGCCGAACTGGGTAGGATCCAGTGTTTGTAGGTCCCCAATATCTTTATTTATGAGGTCCATGATGATCCTTTCCATAGCTTTGCAGACCAAGCTAGTCAGGCTTATGGGGCGATAGTTTCCAGGATCCGTTGAGGCACCACCTTTATGGAGAGGGACCACTGTTGCTGTACGCCACTCTTTGGGCAGATATCCTGTAGTAAGGCTGAGATTGAACAGTAGTTTTATGTTTGGGTTTAGCTCTTCTTGGAGTTCATGTAGGACGCAGCCGGGACACCATCTGGTCCCATTGATGCTGTGTTTTTGCTTTGGAGAGGGCGGCTCTTACCTGAGCATCTGAGATGTCAGGGGCAGCACTCTGCTGGGATAGATATTTGCCCTTTGGTGGGGAGAAGTTTGCGCTGAACCTGTCAGCTAGGATGTTGGCAATGTCTGTGGGTTCAGTGTATTTTTGTCATTTTGGACTAATTCTGAGCATATCTGGGAATTACCACCCAGGTTCCTAACATAACTAAAGAAAGCCTTGTAATTATCCTTAGTGTCCTGTGCAATTTTTCTCGAAGCTGGCCTTAGACAATTTTATGTGTGCCCGTAGTTTTTGCTAATACTGATCAGTGATGCCTTCCTTTTTGGGATTTTGCTCTATCATTTAGTAGCTTCCTCCTTCTATTGTATAGTTTGTTTATGGCTGGGGTCCACCAGACAGGACGTCTGCCTTTGGAGGATTGGGTCTTGGTTTTATTTGGGATCGCATGATCCATGCATTCCTGAAGGTGTTCATAGAATGCGTTTATAAAGGATTCTGCGGTCTGGGCCATATTTTCCACAGGCCGGGGCTTTGAAGGATTCCACCTCAGTTTTGAGGAGTGTGAAATTTGCTTTAGAGAAGTTTTCACTGTGGTTTTCTGGGCAGGGGGTGGGGTCGGGATGTGAATATCCAGTGAGATTAGTTTATGGTCTGATCTTACCAGTGAGGGATACACTTCTGGTCTGGAGCATAGAGTCCCCATGTTGGTGATGATCAGGTCCAGTATGTTTTCCCCTCTTGTGGGAGTGGTAACAAGTTGTTCCATAGCATTTGAGTTTATAAATTCTAGGAACCTTTGGGCTAGGGTGTTGGAGCTAGAGTAATGCTCCCAGTTTATGTTTGGGTAGTTGAAGTCACCCAGTATAATGGTGTTTGGAGAGACCTTCATATTTTCCAGTGCTCTCAGGAAGGCCGAGTGGGGTTCCTGGGTTTGGGAGGGTGGTCTGTAGCAGGCTATAAATTGGAAGGCAGTTTTACCCACTGTTAGTTGCACATGGATAGTCTCTGATGCTTCGTGCTTTGCCACCAACCTGGAGGTGTGGGTATCTTTGATGAATATCGATACTCCCCCTCCTTTTGTGGTTCGGTCCAAGTTTTGGGGCCGAAAAGCATGGTATGAGGTATAACCTGGTAGTGCTGGGGTGCTTTCGGGAGCCCTGAACCAGGTTTCTGTTACTGCACAGATATCGATGTTCTCCATGCTAAGGAGAGTTTTGAGTGCGTGCATCTTGAGGTTTAGACTTCTGGCGTTGAGTAGCATTACTCTTAGTTTCTTATCCCTTGTGATACCTATGGAGGTGGGTTTGTCTTTTGAGCCTTGCCTAAAAAAGGCACTATGGGGGTAGTAAGAGCCTTTGCCAATATCTGAAAGCCCAGCGGTGACAGATGCAAGCCGTCCCTAGCGAAGCATCGTGGCTTGTCAAGCATATCATCCCAAGCTGACAGGCATTGGATCCCCTTTGAATGACACCAGTACTTAAGCCAATTGTTGAAATTGATCATCTTGTCTTCATATTGTGGCATCATTCTTGGTGAGGGTAAGATGCTACTCAAGGTCAGGGTCATACCGGCCTGGGCTACGTGATCAGAGAGCTCTTCTATGTCTCTTTTCATGTAGTCCAGGGAGGTACGTCTCAGGTCATTCACACCAGCACGGACAATGACTGAGTCATATTTGTACTTGCCTTGGAGTGACCTGAGTTGCTTGTGTTATGTGGCGGATCCTAGTGCCCGACAGGCAGCTCACCATGACCTTCTCCTTGTTCAGCCTGTTGAGCGGGACGTCAGTGTGCCTGACGATAGAGTCACCTATTACAAGTATATCAGGTGTGTTGTTTAGCCTTAAGGGCTGTGACTGTTTGGCACAATGGCTTTGTGAGCTATGTGTTGCACGTGTTTTGTTTTTGGGTAGCGGTTGCTTGGGTGTCTGCTTTGGAGGTCCCTGCTGCTTAGGCAGATTTTTATTTAGAGCCTCCGAGTATGTTTTTGTGTGTTTATGTGTTTGGTTTACTGTCGTGGTAGGTCTATGTGAGACTGGAATTATAGTGAGTGTGGTTTCCTTCTCCTCCTGACTGGTTGCGCCAGTACTGAGTTGAGAGAGCTTAGCCTCCAGTTTGGCTATATGGTTGCATCTCTCACATGTGTTGGAATTTGTTGGGAGGAGGAGAGGGTTGTCTGTGTACATGAGGCAGTTGTAACATTGCCTCAAGATTCTCAGATTCACCAGCTGGACCAGAGTGGAGATTGACAACTGACCTTTGGACATGCTAGAATAATATTGGGAATTCCTTAATAATTGAAAACCAGGGCCAGTGGGGAGTGAGGGTGTAGTGCTTTTAATTTTTAGTGCTGACTTATATAATTGCTTTAGTGAGCAAGTGCCAGGTAACTTAAGTGCAATGTGTTTCAGGTAACTTAAATGCAAAAACGACAAACAGTAACTTTCTTTCAAGTAAAACAAGGAAATAAGTACAGTAAGCAATGCAGATATCACTAGTGATCCACAGAAGCGCTGAGAAGCCGCGTATTAGGTGGAATTAGCGTTCCAGGGAAATAACAAGCAAACAAACAACAAGCATATAAACAAAGCTAGATTCAGCAGGCCTGGATCTAGTCTATGCTACAGCAAACAAGGTGTACCAATTTCAGTAAGATAAAGTTCAAATATTCAGGCACTATAAACCTTTAACCAGAAATTCCCAGCTCAGAAGGGCAGAGTCCAGCCTCTTCTCCCACAAGAGTGCAGACCACAAACCTTCTTAATGTAAAATAACTGGCCTGAAGCCCAAGTGCTTAAACCAGAACTAATACACTTTAAGAATAACAGACACTGGTCTCTCAATCAGCAGTTCCCAACTTAGAAGGATGAAAGCTACCTGTCCTGCCACCACAGTGCATGCTACAAACCTTCCTAATGTAAAACAACTGGTCTGAAGCCCAAGTGCTTAATCCAAAAGACTTAGAATGATAGCTACACTTTAATCAAGTTACTACCAAGCAGTAATAAATACTATTGAATACTTTAGAGAATGTCTGGATTAGTGCTCAAGTTACACAAACAAAGCTAGATCCAGCAGGCCCGAATCCAGTCTATGCCACAGCAAACAAGGCGCACCAACTTCAGTAAGAAACAGTTCAGATATGCATGCACTATAAGCCTTCAACCAGAAATTCCCAGCTCAGAAGGGCAGAGTCCAGCCTCTCCTCCCACAAGAGTGCAGACCACGAACCCTCTTAATGTAAAATAACTGGCCTGAAAGCCCAAGTTCTTAAACCAGAATTAATACACTTTTAGAATAACAGACACTGAGCCCTCAATCAGCAGTTCCCAACCTAGAAGGATGTAAGCTACCTGTTCTGCCACTACAGTGCAGACCACAAACCCTCTCAGTGCAAAACAACTGGTCCAAAGCCCAAGTGTTTAAACCAAAAGGCTTAGAATGAGTTACACCAAGCAGTAATAAATACAATTGAGTACTTTTAAGATGATGCAAAAGTAAAAAAAAGTAGGTAGAAACACAAGTACAGTAAAAGCAGATGAATTTTTTTTTTTCTGAACAAGTGCTGAGATCAAAGAAACTGATTTGAGTGCTGAAATTAGAAAACTGGCTAGTTATAAGAAAAAAAAACTAAGCTAGAAGGCTTCCCACCAACACAGAAGGGCTTGGGGGCTCAGAAGCCTACAAATAGTCTATACCACTTAACAGGAAAGGCAGGAAACAAGCTTAATTTTTTTTTTCTGTTTCCCAGATGCTCTCTTTGTACACAGTAGGAGTGCCTGAAATCAGAATATGATCTCACTGCACTCAGTTGAGTGAGCAAATGAGATGGGCCCAGAAGGAGTATCCAAACACAAATTTACAAGAGGGGCAGGCAGTTGCAAGGCCACTAAGATTAACTGAAGAGCAGAGTGAAAACTTCCAGTTCAGTTAATATTCCTTCCACACAGTTAAAATCAATTTAAATACTGTATTTTTTTGAAAAAAAAGAGCAGATAAAGGTACTTAAATTCTCTTATACGTCCAGTTGAATATAGCAAGTTCTTAGCCGGCCAAAGCTGAGGTTTGTAAGCAGAAAATATTTCACACTGTACCACTTAATTTTATTTCTTTTGTTAGCTTAGTTTGGGTGAGCAGGCAGCATGTCAGCAGAGGAGTATTGAAAGCTGACAAGGAGCCAGCTGGTGGAGATGTGCCAGGCTAGGGGTCTGGTGCATTGAAACCTGACTAAGGCAGACCTGATTGCAGCCTTGGTTACAGCTGCATCAGAAAAGAGCAACCAGGAGGACAATCAGAATGGCAGTGGAGATATAATTCCCTCAGGGAATGGACAGCTCAACCTTTCTGCAGTGGACTTAAAAATCCAGTTGGAGCTAAAGAGACTTTAGTTGGAGGCCAGGCATTTGAAAGTAGAAGCAGCTGAGTGACTGAGGAGTCTACAAGCTGAGGGGAATGAGAAACTGTTACATCTGGAAGCTGAGGAAGGAAAGACAGAGGCAGCATGAGAAGGAGATGCTGACTCTTCACCAGAGTCACGGAGGTAATAGGGAAGGGAGTAACTGGACCCCAGAAGTACAAAAGTTCAGTAAATTTCTTCCGCAGTTTAAAGAGGGGGGATAATTTTGATAGTTTCATTCATATGATTGAGAGGGTATGTAAACAGTATGAGGCTGACCAAGGGCTCTGGGTATGGTTCCTGACCCCCTTACTCCATAGTAAAGCTGTAACTGCATTAGCTAAAATGTCTCACGTTGCATGTTTTGATTATACTGCTGTAAAGAAATGTCTTTTAAAACTGTTTAAGCTAACACCTGAAATGTATAGGAAAAACTTTTGTGAGCATAGACGCCAGGCAGATGAAAGTGTGTGTGTGTGAATATGTTGCTGAATTGAGCACTTATTTCCATAGGTGGATGAGTGGATGTCAAGTCACCACTTTTGAAAAGCTGGCAGACCTTTTGGTGAAAGAACAAGCCCTTAGCACTTTGCCTGAGGACATGAAGATCTGGTTAGCTGATAGACAATGTGCTACTTCAGATGAGTTGGGGAAGAAGGGAGACCTATACTTGGCAAGCAGGGAAGCCCTGCACAGGAAGGGGACCCCCAGTACTGCTCATGGGTTTAAAGGAACCCATGGTGGGCAGCACAGACTGCCACAACAGAATCTGCCAGTAGCAGGGGAAGCCACTAGTCCAGGTACACGTCCAGGAGCTAGGGTTAAATGTTTTGAATGCAACCAGTGGGGCCATGTGGCATACAGGTGTCCACAGAGGCAAGGTGGGGAACCAAAGGTGATGGAGCCAGTAAGTGGGAAAGACAAAATGCTAATAGTAGGTTGTCTTGAGAAAACAGGGGTACTAAACTACCATCCTGTAGAAGTTCTGAGAGGGAAGGATTTGGAAGAGGCAGTACCATGTGCTTATGCAGTTACACACAGTCAGGCTAGGAGACAAGTATGTGGGTCTGGTAGCCTGGGGGAGACCCAGACAGACTGCATACTTGCAGTCAGGACTGCTGAGGTGGTTACTTCAGGGAGGGAGCTACTCTTTAGCAGTGAGACTGAAGGTAAGCCACATCTGCTTGTAGGTACTGATGTTCCCTTGGACAGAGTGACTGCAAAGGTAGAGGTGAGTAGTAGTACCCAGGCTGACAGTGAGGCACCACTGTCAGAGGATGCCAGACTTCCTGTGGAAGGGGAGCTGGGAAGGGTTACAAGGAGAGAGTTGAGACAGGCTCATCTCTCAGACCCTACATTGCCAGGCCTGAGGCAGGTAGCTAGGGAGGCACCTGATTCTCAAGGAAAGAGGGAATCTGTATACTGGGACAAAGGGTTACTGTACAGAGAGTGGACCCCTGAGGAAGGGCTAGAAGGTGAGAGAGTACAGCAGTTGGTAGTGCCTAGAGCCTACCGTCTGGCACTTCTAGTGTTAGGCCATGATATTCCCTTTGCAGGTCATATGGGCATAAAACGTACAAAGAGGCATATTATGCAGAACTTCTATTGGCCTGGAATTTCCAGAGATGTAACAGGGTACTGCAGGCCCTGTGAGCAGTGACAAAAGGTTGGCAAGGCAGGAGACAAGGTGAGAGCTCCTTTGATGCCTTTGCCTGTGATTAAGGAGCCATTTCAGATGGTAGTTATGGATATTGTGGGTCCTCTGAGTACCCCAAGTTCCACAGGGAAAAAGCATATCCTAGTGGTAGTGGATTATGCTACACGATACCCTGAGGCAGTGGCTTTGTCCTCCATTGAGGCAGAGAAGGTGGCAAATGGTTTGTTAGAGATTTTCAGCAGGGTAAATTTCCCAAATGAAATACTGACTGACAGAGGTGCCAATTTTATGTGAGACCTGCTGGCTTGTCTGTGGAAGCCCTGTGGGGTGAAGCACATGAAGACCACTCCCTACCATCCCTAGACTAACGGTCTTGCTGAGAGATTAAACTCTACAATCAAGTCCATGCTATGGGCATTTGCAGATCAGTTTAAGAGGGAGTGGGACAAATATTTGCCCCATCTGTTGTTTGCTTACAGAGAAGTTCCCCAGGAATCCATAAGTTTTTCACCCTTTGAGTTGCTGTATGGGCATAGGGTGAGGGGACCTCTAGATTTAATTAAATTCGAGATGAGTGGGAAAGTGAGTGCAAGTCTCACAAGGAGTCTGTTGTGGCATACATCCTAAACCTCGGGCCAAGGCTCAGGGAACTCATGGGCTTGGCCCAGGAGAACCTGGCAGAAGCCCAACAACAGAAAAAGGTGTGGTATGACAGGAATGCTCGAGCTAGAGAGTATGCTGTGAGGCAGCAGGTATAGGGTGCCTGAAAGAGTCAGACAGACTCTGAGGGAAGAGGTACAGGAGATGTTGGAACTAGGGGTGATTCAAGAGTCCAACATTCCCTGGGCATCCCCAGTGGTGCTGGTGCCAAAGAAGGATGGCAGCACCAGGTTCTGTGTGGACTGTAAGAAATTAAATAGTTACACAGAGTCAGATGCTTACCCCATGCCTAGGACGGATGAGGCCATAGAGATGCTGGGTGGGGCTAAGTATCTTACAACCATTGTTCTTACCAAGGGTTACGGGCAGGTGCCCTTAACTCCCAGTGCTACAGAGAAGTCAGCCTTTGTGACTCCTTTTGGCTTATATGAGTTCACAAAGATGCCCTTTGGGATGAAGAATTCCCCAGCGACTTTCCAGAGGCTGGTGGATCATATCCTAGCAGGAGCAGGAGGGTTTGCCGTTGCTTACCTAGATGATATTGCCATCTACAGCCATTCCTGGCCAGAGCACCTTCAGCATGTCAGGGAGATGCTGGGCATACTACAAGAGAGCAGGGTTGACCCTTAAGCCAAGCAAATGTCAGGTGAGTATGGCGGAGGTCTGCTACCTAGGACATAGAATGGGGAGTGGTAAGATAAGGCCATAACCTGCCAAAATGGAAGCCGTTCAGGCATGGCCTGCACCTGTTACCAAAAAGCAGGTGAGGGCATATTTAGGGAAAGCAGGGTACTAAAGAAAGTTTGTCCCCAGTTATAGTACCATAGCTGCTCCCCTCACAGACCTGACAAGGAAGAAGAGGCCAGATAAGGTAGTGTGGACCCCAGCATGTGAGCAGGCATTCCAGAAGCTTAAAGAAGCTTTGGGAGGACCCCCTGTATTAGCCAGTCCAGATTACAGCAAATAATTTGTTGTGCAGGTGGATTCTTCAAACCATGGGGTAGGGGCTGTACTTAGCCAGATTTCTTCAGAGGGAGAAGAGCACCCAGTGGTTTATCTCAGTCATAGGCTCCAAGCCAGGGAGGAATGCTATGCAGCTGTAGAAAAGGAATGTCTAGCCATAGTGTGGGCATTGCAGAAACTTCAGCTTTATCTGTATAGAAGAAAATTCACTGTTATGACAGATCTCAACCCTCTAACATAGTTAAACAGAGCCAGTCAGCAAAATGCCAAGTTGTTAAGATGGAGCCTGGGGTTGCAAGCATATCATATGTCAGTGCAGCACCGCAGTGGGAGTAGCAATGCCAATGCAGATGGGCTCTCAAGACAGGGAATAAGGTAGGTGTATTTAGATAGACCTAACCCTCTCAAGCGGCATTTCTCAAGGGTCACTTGAAAAACTAGCTTGAGTTCTCCGTGGGGGGGGGGGGTGAAGACTGGTAGAGATGGGTGAAGGCTGCTAGCCTAGCCAGATAGAATTGTGCAAATAATTCTATCATTTGTAAATATGAATGTGAATCACAGGCTTGTTGTCTTAAATGAAAAAAAAAAATTCTGTTACAAAAATGTGACCCAGTAAAAGCATATTGTGACCCTTTTGATCTAAAGTCGGCCCCAGTCCGGTTGGATGAAGGCTTCCTGCCTATTGTTTTAAGGCTAAAGTTAATGACCAGAATTTACATATGGAATGTCCTTTATTGCTCTAAGTGTAAAAGAATGTAAATTCAGTTTCTGTCAGCCTGGGAACTCCAGGAAGTGTAAAAGATGATGTAATGTTTTATCAGAACTGCAGTTTCAATTTAAACAGTGAGAACCAGAGATTATTAAGTATTTTTGTCTGACTATCCATCTCACAGCAGTTCCTTATGCTCTATGTAAGTAAGTTATTTTAGAAGTGTGTTTTCTTTTAGAGAGCTAGAAATTAGAAAGTTTAAACTGTTTTTCTGTGATGTCAGAACTGTACTACTGATTTATTTTAAGTATTTCTGTGTGATCTCTGAACTCTCTTGACTAGCACTGACTGTGTAGTAGAAAGTATTGTCTTGTGGTTTTAATTATTTGTTAAATATTTTAAAACCTTTTAACTGTGGCTGGTTTTGTGTAGAGATAAGATAAGCTCTAGAGTACATTGCATATTTATAGAGTTTACTGTCCAGATCACTCCAAATAAGCTTTGACTATTTAGTCACATCTACCAATTGGATAATAATATTGCACAGTAATAATTGGACCCCCTTTTAAGGGCCTTTGGGTAGCTGATAATATTAGCTGTGGCTGTCAGTACTACCGTATAGTCTGAATAAAAGGGGCATAGCTGGAGAACCTGTGCCAGCCTTCTCCAGAAGTGTCTGTGTGGTTGTATAACTTGTTATCTCAAAGTGTGTGTGTGAGCTACTTGGGCAGGGACACAAAGCACTGGTAGGACATTGAGAGTGCTGGAGATTTTAGCTTCCCCAGCTAGTCTGAGATCTGGACCCTATAGCTGTGCCAGTGGGGAGTCTTATTGGGGACCTGGGAAGCAAGGGAGCGAGCAGCCCCGGACTGACTGTGATCTTTGTGTGCTCTTAAGGGAAATTGAACTTTATTGTGTGTATTTATTATCCTTTCCTCATATATGAGAGGTCCTCTCTGGTGTTAGTGGTGAGGATTGAGGCTCCTTGATTGCTGGGCCAGGGCTCAGGCGTCACACTGACCACAGATGCAGATGTTAGGGGAGTGGTTGGGGAACATCCCACTTTCCTGTTTAAAAATAAACGTAACCTAAAAAGGTTATTATGCCACCCTAAGTACAATAATAGATATACTGAAAGAGTGATTGGTATGCATCCCTGTGGGAATTGCAGTTTTTGCTGTTATATTGATACCATCAGGTTATTTATACATCTGGATACAGGTTAGCACTACACATTTGAAATTAATGCCAACTGTAGGACATCACGTGGTCTATCTTGCCAAGTGCATAATGTGGATCATTCTACATTGGTAAAACGGACAGGATTCTTAGAGATAGGGTGAGAGAACATATCTATAATATCAGGATCACGTCACCAACAAATGCTCTATCTAAACATGTTATGATGCTAGGAGATGACCACAAGTTTAAGTTCATGGTGATAGATAAAGTTAGACCTAATGTACATGAAAGCAATGTTAGAAATATGACAGAGAATAAAGAAGTGAAATGGATAATAAGACTTAGGGCAGATAGAGGGAAGGGCTTAAATGAAAGAGCATCCATTAAGCCTACATTAAAATGAAGGAAATTATCAGTTAGATAGTAAGTGTTTTATGTCTACATATATTGGTTATATTTCTAAGCATTTTATACATGACAATATGCTGTTAAGTGTGTATGCATTTTTATTGTGATGATTTCTTTGCAGATTTTTATGTGTTTTTTTATGTAAGGAATATGGTGGGTTTCACTTTAAATTAATGCGATTAAGCTGTATGTATGTATGTTGATTGTTTGATGCATAGTATTTAAATGGATCATGCACTGAAGTCTTTTATGGTCTGAAGAAGCTTTTATGCAAAGGCGCTTACCTCCTTCATTAAAAAGATTTTATTTTATGTTACATGGTCAGATTCTAAAGTGAACTGCATGGTTTGTGTATTGCCTTACACTTCTTTGTTGGTTTTATCTATTATTTAGCCTGCAATAAGACGTTTGCCCTCTATGGTGTGACATTTTGTTGTATTTATATATTCCTGTTTGACAATGAATTATTTATGCTTAAAACTACTTTCCTGTATGACTCATCGAGTTACGTCTGGATGAGGTAGGTTATACCTGGATGAGGTTAAAACTAGATGGAAGTAACCGGTCATAGCCTCATCTGGCCTAAAACCAAGGGGCTTGCACCCTTATTATTTGGTATAGTAGAGGTGAACCTCCACAACATTTATTCCATATGTGTATATAATCACAAAAACATGAAAACTAGAGATAGCACATTTAGAAACCACACAGTTAGTGATTTCCTATGGAAAACAGCTTTTAGGGAGTCAGAGATTTCCATTTTGATGAACTGAACTGAAATTGATGGCACTTTGTCTTATATGAGTCTTTTTTTTCTTTTTATCCATATTGACTGCCTGTCATTAGCCCCGTCTCAGCCAGTCAACCCATTTGTTCCCTCATCATCACTGGAATGAGTCATTGAAGAGAGGGTATCACTTAGACAGCCATCAAGTGCAGTTTGAGGGTTTTTTTTCTGTTTTTGCAGCCCTGCATCCCCATAGGTTCTTCATTACACAAGTGAAGGAGCTATTCAATGAGCTGTCTGCTCTGGCCATCTCTTACGTCTGTAAGAGCCATTGCCAGTAAGCAGCTCTACCTACTATGCTGAAACACAAGAGTGGGATTCAACAATCTCCACCAGAGAAATCACACCTCCCAGCATGATCAGTGAGCTTTGGCAACCCACCTATCAGCTGTAGAAGTGAACAGTCCAAACTCCATTCCTCTTCCTGTCTGCCAGGCTTCCCTTGTGCTTGGTCACTCGATCAACCCTGATGACCAGGGTTACAGTCAGAGTGCCATTCCTGTGCACCATAGAGTCTGGTGACCTTATACAATTTAAGCCTGAAAAGGGAGTGTGGAAGCCATTTAAATTCCCAGATTCTAAACAAGTTGGCAGTGAAATTTAAAAGTTCAGGATACTTGCACTCATGGAAGCTAGGGGAAAGGAAATAACTCCAGGAATTTTCCTTGGTGTAGATATGGTAAACAATTACTGTGTACTGTTTAAATAAAGCAAATAAAGTTGTTTTAAATAGTAGATTAAGAATTCTACTTACCCATATATTTATCATCTTAAATATTAATGAAGGATTCTATTTCTTTAAGAAGTTATCATTTTGAAAGTGCTTTCTAAGCATTTTAGAGGCATTTGGATAATTTCAATATGGTGCTTTATTATATATGTTTATATAAAAATATATAAGATATGAAGTCAGCAGTATTTTATGAAACACTTTCCAAGCATTTTAGAGCATTTGGATAAACTGAATATGCTACTATGCTACATGTATTAGATATATGCCTTTTATCAGATTAAGGTAGTAGCAGTAATAGATTATTATCCTGTCACCTAATAGGATTACGTCTTTTGATAAAGTGTAGAAAATGCCTCGTTCTTACAGGAAAAAAAATTGTCTACCTTACACTGATTCAATATGTAAGATGTGTACTTATTGAACTTCCAACCTCAAAACAAATTTGGTATCTACAACACACACACACACACACACACACACACACACACACACACACACACACACCTATAGTATGGAGCATCTCCACTATCGTAATTTATAATGAGGTGGTTAAAAGAACACTGCCTAATCTTCACAGACTAAGGGCTAGAAATCCTCAGCCATTGATTCACACAACAGCATGCCAGACATCACCTTGTTAAGTCCATACCCAGTAAACATACCTCTAAGCATTATAAGGGAGTAGAGAACATATCCTTTAGGCCCACTGAGACTGTATCCACCCAACTCTGTTGTCAGGCATATGAACACCATCCTAATCAGACTGGAAAAGAAATGGGTAAGAGTTGCTTTTCAGAATTGGATGCTAGGTTTTTCAAGGACTGTTAGATCATTTCATTCTAACAAATACAATTATGACCTGGTAGTGGTCCATATCTAGGATGAATAACCTTAGGAGCCCCACTCAGAGGAGCATGTAGAAGAATATGACTGATTTCACACTGAGCTAATCGGAGGAGGTAGGAGGAAGGGCTCTGAGCCAACTAATCTGTGATATATAACATTGTGTCATTTTTTTTTTGCTTATTTCCGAGTTATTTATAGCACTTTTATTGTCTGCATATACTTGCTACACAATGTCTGTGTGTGAGATATTAACTAGAAATTTTCTACAATTGTTAAGCATCTGGTTGGGTTTGTTTGTTCTGATTTCCTGCTAAGGAGTGCATCATATAACTTGTCTGCAGTTAAAAGCATTCTCTAGAGTCTCCTTGATCCTTTATCTGTTTAAATATTTCTGCAATTTTTTTTTCTACCTAAGTAGTGTTGGTAGTGTAGCATTGTTCATATTCAGGCTTGCATTTTGGGCCTAGTTGTTTGTTAGTAGAGGCTGTGTGTCTGAGCCCATGTTCCAGGTCATCATAGCTTAACCAAAGCCAGTATAGCATTTCAGTCAGAGTGAATTGTTTGTGGTCATTGGCTGACTGGGGTTGCCTGGACTACGGCTTGGAGTAAGCACCTTATTGATTCTTTCAAGCTTTTTTTTAAAGTTGTTTCAGGTTTCAACTTTGTTACTTAAGAAGTTAACTTGTGAGTGTTTCTGCCATTTCACACTGAGCTAATAGGAGGAAGTCGGAGGAAGGGCTCTGAGCCAACTAATCTGTGATATATAACATTAAGTATCCTGTTTTTTGCTTATTTCTGAATTATTTATAGCACTTTTATTGTCTGCATATATTGCAAGCTAGTTTCACTGTGTGTGAGGTATTAACTAGAAATTTTCTGCAATTGTTAAGCATCTAGTTGGGTTTGTTTGTTCTGATTTTTGTTTCCCACCCTCCGTCCCTATCGGTATCCTGTTTTTATACTTGGTGGCTTTGCAGTTGCCTGCCCCTACTGTAAATCTGATCTGGGACACTCCTCCCAGTCTAGTGTCATTACCTCATTCTAACTAATCCAGGGAGAACATTTGAGAAGGCCAACCCAGTTAGTTTCTGCTCCTCTTTTCCCCCTTTCCCCTTCCCACTTTACAAAAAAAAAAAATTTTTTTCTAAACTTGTTTCCTGCCTTTCCTGTAAGTCTAGTCCAGATACAGATTTGCTGTATCCAGAATTGTTTGTAAGCTTCCGAGCTCACAAACCTTTTTGTGTTGGAGGGAAGCCTTCTATCTTAATTTTGTTTATTAGAACTAGCCAGTTTTCTAGTTTCAGCACGCAAATCTGTTTCTTTTAGCTCAGCACTTGTTCAGAACTCATTGTAAGCACTAAATACGCTACAAATTACTACAGCATTCATCTTTCCTCACTTGTCTAGAGGGAAACAGTTTTTAGTACTTAATAAAAAAGCACCTATCCAGGCATGTCTAAGGGTCAGCTCCCAGTGTTTTTTTCCTGTCTACCTGATGAATCTGGGCATCTTGTGGCAATGCAGCAATTGCGTGTATCAAAAAGAAAAAGCCAGCAAGTGTGAGCTGTAAAAATTAATTTAATATATTGTAAAGAACCACATAACAGACTGGTTTCGGCTAAGGTATTTACCTAGCCTTCATCAGTGTGAAAATACAAAACTTGTTGAGAGGTTCTTATATAATAAAGCTTAATTAATACCAAAGTTTCATTGGTGAGCTCATGAATATGTAAATATATATTCATAAATATTCATTGAGACCAGGCTGAAACAAAGCACCCAATTTTACAATACATTTTTTCTCTTTTGCATTCAGTTTAGTATGTCATCCTGATTTATTGGTTCGGTCCCCTATTATTTTATCAATAATAATAAAATGAAAACTAGCTGTGGTATGTTTAAGGGTATGTTTGTATAAAGCATTGTTAGGCTGTTTGCGCTTGGCATCACTAAGATGTTCTGATATACGTAGTTTGAACGGTCTAGATGTTTGACCAACATAAAATGCATAGCAGCTGCACGAAACCATATATAACCCAGCCAGTATTACAATTTGCAAAAAACTGAACATCATATATATAGATGGTATTATTGCTAGAGAAATGTTTTGTTTTTAAAACAAACTTGCAATTAGTACAATGTCCACAGGGCATACAGCCCACAAGTTTGTCACCTAGTATGGAAGTTGGAATCATATGCAGATTTTTAGAATCTGAGTGATGTTTATAATGATTAAAGTGTGCTGCTAAATTTTTGCCTTTTCTAAATGAAAAAAAGACAAGTTTCAGATAAATGTTGAGACAAAGCAGTGTCTGCTAAAAGAATATTCCAATGTCTGTTGATAGCATCAATCAATCTATTTGTATTTCTGCCATAAGTCGTGGTGAATCTTAAGGTGTTGCAATTTGTATGAGTTTTCTTTTTGTATCTGAGAAGATCATCTCTATTAAGTTGTGATGCATGATTGCTAGCAGTAATAACATGACCCATGTTATAACCTCTTTGCTTAAACCTGTCAATCATGTCATGACGAAAAGCATGAAATGTATTGTCATCTGAACAAATGCATCTCATTCTGATAAACTGTGACTTAGGGATATTTCTGGCTATAAGTTTTGGATGAAAGCTGGATGCATGTAAAAGGGTATTATATTCTGGGTGTTTCTTAAATACCTGTGTACTGAAGGTGTTATCTGTATTCCTGGTGATCAGTACATCTAGGTAAGTGATCTGATGTTGATCAAAATTCATCGTAAAATGTAAACCCCATTTGTTGTCATTAAGATAATCAACAAATTCCTGCAAGTATTCCACATCAGACCTCCACACCATCCAGCAGTCATCCAAATACATACGCCAAATATCAATCTTGGTTAAACAGAGATTGTGAGCATCATCATAAATAATTTGTTCCTCAATATATGCCATATATAAATCTGCATATATTGGGGCAAAAGATGCACCCATTGCAGTGTTTCGTATCTGGAGGTAACATTGTTTCCCATAATAAATGGTGAGAACATGTTCAGTGAGACATATAAGGAAAGTATTAAACCCAGGTTTATATAGTTGTGATTTGTATAGCCAATATTCAATGGCATCTAAACCTGCCCAATGTGGTATGTTAGTGTATAATGCACTGACATCCAGGGTGCAAAGCCACCAGTCATCTTCAATTTGCATATCATTTATGATGCCCAAAAATTCTGTAGTATCTTGGATCCGTGATCTTACCCACTTAAGCAAAGGTTTAAGATATTTAGTTAAAAATTCGGAAAGAGGTTCAGTAAGAGAGCCATTTCCAGGCACAATTGGTCTGCCTGGTGGATGTAAGAGCTCTTTATGAATTTTGGGCAAAAAATAAATATATTGACTGGCCAGATCAGTAATTGTAAGATGGTTTAGAGTATTAGATGAGATGATGCCATTTTCCATTGCTGAGTTTAAGAATGATTCTATTTGTTTTTTAAACATGGATGTCGGATCTAAAGGCATTTTCGTATAGTATCTAGCATCATCCAGCTGTCTATGAGCCTCAGCATCATAATCTGTCCAGTTCATAACCACCACGGCACGACCCTTGTCAGCAGATATGATTACCAGTTCTTTGTTGTCAAAAGTTGTTCTAAACTTTCCAAATCATTCTGAGAAATATAGTTCAACATAGGTGGGATCATGTTGGAAGTAAAGTGTAGATCTTTGAGAACACTATGTTGAAGTAGACTTACGCTGGGATGCATGGGTGGGACAAAGGTGGATTTGTGGTATCTGAAATTGTCAGCTGGGTGATCAAGCTGCTGTTTATCCTGAAAATGCAATTTAAGATTAAGCAATCTGCAAAATGTTGTTACATCTTTTGCAAAAATATCTTCAGACACAAGAAAACTGGGAATAAAAGAAAGGCCTTTATTCAACAAAGCTATTTGTGATTCAGTTAGTGATGCATCAGAAATGTTTAAGACATTGGTATTGGCTTGTGTATTTATTTGTTGGTCAATAATTCCATAAGATTTTCCAAACATTTGACCTTTCCGGTGTTTCCTACCTCCCCTCCTGTATGGCCTAAAGGGGCCCCACTTTTGTTACGTTTGGTGGCAGGAGAATCTATGGTGTGTTGTATGTCTAATTCAGTACCAGATGAAGACTCACCTTCTGACGAGTCAGTTAAAGTATTACGTTTTTTAAGGATGGACCTTGGGCGTTTTCGTTTGGGGTAACACTGGTATTTCCATAGCTACCTTCAAATCTCACATGTCTGGATTGTCTAAAAGGTTGACCTTTCTCATAATCTGTTAAAGCTCTTTGGCATTTCTTAAGCTTTCTTTCTTTTAGTTGGTGTTCAAAATTAAGTAAATCTGAACTTAATTTGGACAAAGAAGTAGAAAAAAATAATTGGTGTTTGTGTTTGTTACAATCATCACATAATTTACTAACCAAAAGTGTATCTTTCTCAATAGTACGTTCATAATAATTGGCCAATGTTTTTACGAATTTCATAGAACAGTTTTGTTGTATAAGAGCCCATTCATTAATTAACTGTTCATCAGGCTCAGTTACTAGAGGCTGAATTTTCACCCTAAGTCCTCTGGGAGTTGGACCTTTCGCCATGTATGCTTTGAATAATTTCAAATGCCACACATTAGATCTTAATGTTTTCATACTTTTATTTAAATTTTGAAAAAGTTTTTCACATTGCTGTTCGGGATGATGTATATGTATAGGATTTGTATTGTTAAATTGTTGTCCAATTCCAAAAATGGCTAGATCTTCTTTGCCAGAAGAAAGACCAAGAAATATTCTATTTAGATCCATCTTAAAGAATAATTTGTATGAGAACAACCCCAAAAGGTTGAATAAAAATCTAAATTCAATGATAAAAAGGTTAGTTGTGTAAGAACTGGTTTAATGGATCTGTATTAAACACAGCACCACGTCCTTAAATGGTGTATAAATGGTTATTGGATATCCAATTTTAAATCTGGACAATAATGGCCAATGACTGTAAAAATTAATATTTTTACAGTTATTATATATGTGACATTCACTAGAGTGTCATAAGAATCTGCAATGAAACTCAATAATATATTAAAAAATACCACGTCCAGATATTAGGACAATAATGGTGACTGCGATAGCTAATTCAGAAGAACAACAATAAAAAACTTCAAAAAGAAATTCATATACTGAAAAAGTACATCTTAATAAGATGCAGCCCTACAGCATTGTTGAAAGTTGGTAATACTATCCAATTAAACACTAAGTTGTGATACCAATTTCTGAATAAAAATTATGATTTGAATTTAGATTTATGTGCTGGCATCTGAAATATATGGATTTATAGAAATCCTGTTGTTATGTATTCAAAAAATGGTCGAGTCCCTAGGTGATATATGTATAGTGTTATATATAGGGACCAAAAGAAGAATGTATATGTGCTTGAAAATAGAGCAAAACAAAACATTTTTGAAAAAATATAAAAAACTAGTCAAGGAAGATTGATGTGCATGGAATTATATATAAATATATTATATGCCTGTGGTCCAACTGATGGACAAGGACTAATATAATAGTTAAGAATTAACCTGGAGTATGTAGTATAATAATAATAATAGCTAATATCCCAAGAGTTTTAAAAGTTGTATGTTCAAACAATCATATCTAAAGTTTGAAACATAATCCTGAGTAACATTATAACCTGCACTATTCATAGGAATAAAACAGTTGGCCTGATGTAATCTACTAAACTAATGTGTAGTAACCAACCATACAACTCAATAAACGCTGGCATAATTATAGCCTGTTAAGCACATATATATCTCATTAGTAGTTAGAAAGACATATGGTTAGAATGTTATAAGCATAATAGAAATTCAGTCCGACATATGCCAAGTCCACTCTTGTTCTTCTTGGTCTGATTGTATATACCATTAGACTTGCCAGTCCCATTCGTGCGAGTATAATATCCAAAAAATACTTGGCTTGATAAAAATCAGGTATACTTCGTTTAAGCAATCCACGAACATAAATAGTTCTGATCGCTTGTTGGTATGTTATAGTCATAGTTTGTAATTGCGTAGAACTTAGTCCCTATATGAAAATAATTCCACAAAAACGTTGTCTCACATAACACAATAACACAATGACCATACATGGAAGTGAGCTTAGTGAAGTGGTGTGGTGTAATGACACCACAAAACATACACAATTCCCGACATGTAAGAAATAAAAATAAAATGTCCAAAGTCCAATAGTACCACTGGTAAATGAAGAATATAATATGTTCACCAAAAAGTTCGGCCTGTACTGTTATAATAAAGTCAAAAAGGACCGTGGAATAAAGCTACTTTGTACTTACGGCCCTAATAATGAAATCAATGATGTCACGGATTCCAAAAGCCAAACGAACATAAAAAACCCAAAGTATACCAAAAAACATCTATGTTCCATGAAATGGGCATCAAATAACACCAATAGTTGAAAAATAGGACCGAAAAAAATAACCCAATGATCACCATCAGACGAACGCCAGATGCAGGAGGCAAATTCAGTTGCGTAGTAAATAATTACGGGTAATCCAATTCGAAGTAAATGTAGATGGCAAAAAAAGGGAAATTCCCTGTTCAGTCACAAACAAATAAGATTGATTTGTTGGCTCAAATTGAAGATAGGAGCTCAAACATAAACGAAGAATCTGGAGCACAGAATTCTCCATACAGCACACAACAGACCTCCAGCAGGAAACAGGTAGTGCACACAAAAAAAGCTTCCCCTGCACGGAGGCAAATGCACGGCTAGTAACATACCATGTATCAAAAAGAAAAAGCCAGGAACTGTGAGCTGTAAAAATTAATTTAATATATTGTAAAGAACCACATAACAGACCGGTTTCGGCTAAGGTATTTACCAAGCCTTCATCAGTGTGTAAATACAAAACTTGTTGAGAGGTTCTTATATAATAAAACTTAATTAATAACAAAGTTTCATTGGTGAGCTCATGAATATGTAAATATATATTCATAAATATTCATTGAGACCAGGCTGAAACAAAGCACTCAATTTTACAATCCATTTTTTCTCTTTTGCATTCAGTTTAGTATGCCATCCTAATTTATTCGTTCGGTGCCCTATTATTTTATCAATAATAATAAAATGAAAACTAGCTGTGGTATGTTTAAGGGTATGTTTGTATAAAGCATTGTTAGGCCGTTTGCACTTGACATCACTAAGATGTTCTGCTATACGTAGTTTGAACGGTCTAGATGTTTGACCAATATAAAATGCATAGCAGCTGCACGAAACCATATATACATATATATATATATATATATATATATATATATATATATATATATATATATATATATATATATATATATATATATATATACCAGTCAGTATTACAATTTGCAAAAAACTGAATATCATATGTATTGATGGTATTATTGCTAGAGAAATGTTTTGTTTTTAAAACAAACTTGCAATTAGTACAATGTCCACAGGGCATACAGCCCACAAGTTTGTTACCTAGTATGGAAGTTTGAATCATATGCAGATTTTTAGAATCTGAGTGATGTTTATAATGATTAAAGTCTGCTGCCAAATTTTTGCCTTTTATAAATGAAAAAAGACAAGTTTCAGATAAATGTTGAGACAAAGCACTGTCTGCTAAAAGAATATTCCAATGTCTGTTGATAGCATCAACCAATTTATTTGTATTTCTGCCATAAGTTGTGGTGAATCTTAAGGTGTTGCAATTTGTATGAGTTTTCTTTTTGTATCTGAGAAGATCATCCTTATTAAGTTGTGATGCATGATTGCTAGCAGTAATAACGTGACCCATGTTATAACCACTTTGCTTAAACCTGTCAATCATGACGAAAAGCAAGAAATGTATTGTCATCTGAACAAATGCATCTCATTCTGATAAATTGTGACTTAGGGATATTTCTGGCTATATGTTTTGGATGAATGCAGCAATTCCCTCATGTAGACAGACAACCCTCTCCTCCTACCACCCAACACTACAGCCTGTGAGAGATGCGCTTACATAGCCAAAATGGAAGCAAAGCTCTCTTCACCGAAGACTGGACTAAACAGTCAAGAGGAGAAGGTAAACACTTGCACCACACTACACTCATCACATAGTCCCTCAAAACCTACACCACCAAAGCACACACATAGAAACACAAAACACACACCTGCATTCGCAAAGGCTCTCAAAAAAACTCTACCCAAGCAACAGGGATCGCCAAAGCAGAAATGCAAGCAACCTCCACCCCCCCAACACAACGCAAATGACACATAGCCCACAAACTCAGTGTGCCACTCAACCACAGCCCATAAGGCATAACAACGTACCCAACACTCTAGTCATAGGCGACTCTATAGTCAGGCACACTGATGTTCCACTCACCAGGCTAAACAAGGAGAAAGTTACTGTCAGCTGCCTGTCAGGTGCCAGGATCCGCCACATAATGCATGCACTCAGGTCACTCCACAACAAGTACAAATATGACTCTGTCATTGTCCATGTTGGTGTGAATGACCTGAGAAGTACCTCCCTGGACTACATGAAAAGAGACATGTAGGAGCTGTCCGATCTTGTAGCCCAGGCAGGTATGACCCTAGCCCTGAGTAGCATCCTGCCATCACCCAGAATCATACCACAGTACAAGGACAAAATGATTGACTTCAACAATTGGCTAAGCTTCTGGTGTTATTCTAAGGGGATCCAGTATCTGTCTGTCTGGGATGACATGATCGACAATCCACGATGTTTTGCCAGAGATGGCCTGCACCTGTTGCCCTTGGGATTCTGGATACTGGCTAAGGCTCTTGTCACCCCTATAGTGCCTTTTTTAGGCAAGATTCAAATGACAAATTCACCACAGTAACAGGTACAAGCAAGCAAAATCTGAGGGTAATGCTACTTAATGTGAGAAGTCTAAACCTCAAAATGCACTCACTCGAGGCACTACTTAAAATGAAGAACATCGACATCTGTGCAGTAACAGAGACCTGGCTCAAGGCTCCAGAGAGCACCCCTGCATTACCAGGCTATAATTTATACCACACCTTTCGGCCACCTAACCTGGACCAAAGCACTAAAGGCGGAGGTGTGTCCATATTCATTAAGGATGTCCACACCTCTAGGCTAGTTGCTCAGCATAATGCATCTGAGATTATCCAAGTGCAACTAACTCTGGGCAAGACCGCAATCCAAATTGTAACTTGCTACAGATCCCCCACCATGCTTAAGGATTCCCACTCCTCATTTCTTGATACACTGGAAAATATTAAGGTACAACCTAACACCCTAATAATGGGCGATTTCAACTACCCCACCATTAACTGGGAAAACTACTCATGTACCAACACTTGTGCTCAATGTTTTCAGGAATTCATAAATTCCAACGCCTTTGATCAACTTATCCACACCCCCACCAGGGGCACCAATATCCTAGACCTGGTCATTACCAACATGGTCCACCGGTGTTCCACACCAGAGGTCAATTCTTCGTTGGTCAGATCCGACCACAAGCAAATCACCCTAGACATCCACATCCCACCCCCACCCCCCCCGCCATTAGGAAAACCACCATAAAAAATTCCTCCAAAGCCAACTTCACACTTCTTAAGACAGAAATTACAAACTTCACTACACCCATGCTGGCAGACAATAGAGGTGCGACTGCTGAATCCTATACAATTGCATTTTATAAGCAGTTAGACGAGTGCATGGATCATGCGATCCCTAACAGAACCAAGATGCCATCCTCCAAAAAAAGGAAGCCAATGTGGTGGTCGATTGCCATAAACAAGCTCTACAACAGAAGAAAGAAACTGTTTCAAAAAAGAGTAAAATCCCATGATTGGAGGAACTCTGTGGTCAGCCTTAGTAAGAAGCTGAGATCCCTCATAAAATCCTCCAAAGCTAGTTACGAAAATTCTAAAGACAACCACAAAGCATTCTATAGGGATCCCCTACACAACGCCGACATTCCAGAATGCCGACAACCATATGGCCGACACCATATGATCGACATTCAGAATGCCGACATTGTGAGAAGTCCACAGTACAGGAAAATAAAATTTCCTTTCAATTGCTAGCAGAGGGGCTGTGCCCCCCTGCACCCCCCATGGGGGCTCTGCCCCCCCCCACCCCCCGTAACTTTAATATAACAACTCCAAGATCACACTAGAGTGCAGGAATGGAAATATTTCCATTCCGCACTATAGTAAGATGCCGGTTCTGCATTGTCAGTCATATGGTGTCGGCCATATGGTTGTTGGCATTCTGTAATGTCAACAAACTGAAGGGGGCCCTTCAATAGCTATGTCAAGAATCTCAATGGCAACACTCAGATCTGCTCTGAGTTACAGTACAATGGCACTAAATATACAAAAGCAACTGATATTGCCAACATCCTGGCAGATAGGTTCAGTGCTAACTTTACCCCTCTCTCATCCCCTAAAAGGCCCATCTCTATACCGGAAGAATGCAAAGTTCCTGTAATCATGGCTGCACAGGTAAAAAACACACTCTCCAAAGCCAAGAACACAGCATCCATGGGACCTGACAACATTCCAGGCTGCATTCTACATGAACTACAGAATGAACTGGCACCCCACCTAAGTACCATGTTCAATCATAGCCTTATCTCAGGCTTTGATCCCACTGAATGGTGCACAGCAACGTTTATCCCACTCCACAAAGGGGAAGCTACCACGGTCCCCGAGAGCTACCACCCCATTAGCCTGACGAGTCTGGTCTGCAAGACTATGAAACCTATCATCATGGAACTTATAAACAATGACATTGGTAATCTCCAAACTCTGGACCCTACCCAGTTCAGGTGTGTAAAAGGCAGATTATGTCTCCTAAACCTGATAGACTTCTTTGAAGCGGTTACCAAAGCCATAGATGAGGGTAAGGTGGTTCACACAGCCTATCTAGATCGCGCCAAGGCTTTTGACACCATCCCCCACTCTGGAATTATAGATAAACTCACTAAACTCAGTATAAATCCCTATGTCACAAGATGGGTTGCCAACTGGCTCACTGACAGAACCCACACTGTGAAAGTAGCAGACTCTAAATCCAACTTCAGACCAGTGACAAGTGGAGTACCACAGGGTTCAGACCTAGGTCTTATCCTGTTTGGTATCTACTTCTCTGAAGTACAGGCTAACACAGAAGGTTGTTGGCTAACAAAGTTCGCAGATGACTGCAAACTAGGAGCCATAATCAAAACTCCTAACAGTGTGCACATCCTGCAAAACGGCCTCACTGAGACAGATGCCTGGTGTCAAAGTCATGGCCTCAAGCTCAATGCCAAAAAGTGCATTGTCATCCCTTTTGGTAAAAACTCTGTACCCATGAACTACCACATAGGTGGTAGTCTATTTAACACTGAAAGTGTGATAAGAGACCTTGGGACACAGGTGGACAGTAGTTTCTCCTTTCATAATCACATCGCCACAGTAGTCAGGAAATCCTTCTACATGGCACACCTCACCACAAAAGTGTTCTCATGCAGGAAAAAAGAGGTCATTGTTCCCCTCTACTCATCATTCATTAGACCAATTATAGAGTACAACGCCCCTTTTGGTATGTACCTCACAAGACATCTACAACAACTGGAAAGGCCACAGAAATACCTCACAAAGAGGATTACCAGCCTCAAACAGATGCCCTACGTAGACTGTCTCAGAAAACTCCAGCTTTACTCTGTCGCATATCGCCTACTCAGAGGCGATCTCTGCCTAACATACAAAGCTATGTCAAACCCAGAGCTGTTCGACATGCTCCACTTAAAGAAATCCCAATCCCTTCGAGCTACATGCTCTAGGGACCTAAACCTTGTCACCACAATAAACAGAACGTGCTGGAGGGATAGATTCCTGTCCCAGAGACTTCCCATACTCTGGAACAAACTACCTATCTATATCAAACAAAGCTCCTCATTAGCACTCTTCAAGAAAAATCTTGATGATTGGATGGGAGATAGGAAATTCACCCCTGGGATCACTTTTGTGGGTCTGCTTGACAGGGACACAGGAAAATAATTTTCTTGGGTGGCAAAAGCCAGGGTACCGTTTGGCTAGGTTTATATAGGTCCTAGGGCTAATAGCCTAGTACCTACCTATGAACTTATTATACTATGTATGGGCTTGAGGCAGGAAAGACATTGGTATTTTGCCATCACTCAGAATGATGCAAGTTAAAAGACAAGATAACTGGGTTTAATAATTGGCTATGTAGTTAATGTCATTCTAGGGGAATCCAGTATGCGTTAGCTTTGGGCAAAATAATTGACAAGTCTCCCTGATTTGCCAATGATGGTGTGCAACTATTTATCCATGATTTTCATGTTCTGTCTAAAGCCTTTGCTACACTCAAAGTGAGTTTTGTTTTTTTTTTTTCAGGCTGTGTCTGTCTTCTGGAAATTACAACCAGGTCAAGTCTAATTTGATTCTGGTATGAATCGCTGATTTACACAAAGCCAACTATCCAAAATACAGAAACATAATGCCTGAAACATTGAAGGGTGAAGCATTTAACTTGAAGTATTTTTTTGCAGGGGCCAAGCTCCCCTGCAACCCCCATGGGGGAGAGGCAAGCACCCAATCATCCCAAACATGCATATACCATTTCCATAGTCTCACCAACTTGCAGAAGAGAGAAATCTCCCAAAAGAAATTAATCATTGCCAGCACACACTTAGAAATCACACCAGCAAAGATTTTCTATGGGGAACACCATTTGACGTTCTGCATCTCAATGATGTTAAGTTGTCAATCTCACCTTCATTCTTGCTGGATGGGTTTGGAGTCGATCCTCGGCTCCGACTCGGCACTTACTAAGCTCGAGAGCTAATTTTACCAGCTCGAGGCAACCCTATATCCCATGATGCAAGGCAGAGACTACCCAGATCTCGTTTGTCGCTTTGCTTACGAGGTGCCTCTTTTACCAGCTCTAGGTAAGTTTTCTTCATATTAAGACTTTTAGTCTCATCCCCTTTAAATTTAATAACCTTAGTTGTTTTGTGAACCTTAACGTTTATTTTAACCCTATTCCCGTTAGTGTTCCCATTTTTTTGGGTTATTTATCCCCTTCCCTAGGTTAGGCCTTAGGCCTTCCCCTTTCCTAATTTTTCCTGTCAGGGATTCTGTGTGTGTTTGACTGTGTTGTATCCCTGTTTAGTTTAGATTATTGGATTGGGTGTTATTTGTGTGTGTGTGTCTGTGTTTTCTTTGTCACTTGTGTTTCCTCGACACAGTTATGTCGAAGGACACAAAGGTCTCAGGCTTCAAGAAGTGTGACTCGTGCTGTCAGAAGATGTCTCTGACAGACAGTCACACTTCTTGTGTTTACTGCCTGGGACCTCTGCACCTGCAGAACTCTTGTGCTATCTGTCATGCCTTCAGCCCAAGAGTCCTGCAGGAGCGCAGAAATAAATTAATATTGAGGGGCTTATTAAAGCCTGAGAGCTCCCCGACTAAGTCGGCTCTGGGGAAGCCCTCGAAACCTGTCAAGCCTTCGGCTGCAAATCCCAAGCCGTCGGCTACTGGTACTGCTTCTTCAGTGTCGAGATCGGCTCCATTTTAGAAGTCACAGTATCGGCTCCATCCGGCGCCGATACTGCCAGATCTAGACACTCAGTGTCGGCTCCGGCTGGAGCCGACATATCCTCGGCTCCTTCGGCTCCACCTATCTCTAAAAAAGATCTCTATCTCCCTCATTGGAATCGATACATTCGGCTCCGAGATCACCCTTGCTCTCGGAGCGGAGCCATCGGAGACGTTCTTCTCGGTCGTCCAGGCTGTCTGATCACGACCTCGAGAGAGTGGTGAGTAGACTATTAAAGTCTCAGGCATTGGCCCAAATGCTCCATAGTCCGTCTCAACAGACAGTAGCTATCTCACATCCAGCTAACATTCCTCCTTTGACTCTCTTACAGAGCTCGGAGCTGGAGCTCCTCGGAGCCGTGACTGTTGTAGCTTCGGAGCCGATACCACCCCTTTCGGCTCCGTCGTCCTCCGCACCGATTTCCTCCTTGAGGCCTTCATTGGAGGGATCCGGGCGTCTGGTCTCTCTCGTCGGCTCCGAGGGGGCGAGTGGCATCGGACCCTTGTCCGACCCCGTTCTCCCTCTCGGGGCTTCGGCGTTGGTGAGCTCAGCCCCGACATCTGCCTCGGAGCCTTCCCTCTCGGTGAGGCCTGGAGTTCCTATCTCTTCGGAGCGGGAACCTTCTGGTCTCTCTGATGGGGGAGCCTTCGAGATGATGAGGAGTGTACTAGCCCCTGGGCGTAGTCAATGGTCAGTTCCATCAGCTCCTCCCACTACAGTGCCTGCTGACGTCTCTTCCCACTCTCTTGCTCCCGGACCCAGAGATCCAACACCTCAGGTTTCCCCATTGGGAATATCTTCCTCTTCCGAGGCTTCTCCTGATCCGTCAGGTGAACCTCCGCATAAGAGGACATGTAAGAGGAAACATCTAGACTCCCCCGAGTCTATTACATCTGATACTGACTTGGATGAGTCGGAGGGATCCCCAAGGTCCTCCTCTGAGGATGTCTCTTTCTCAGACATCCTTGAATTCCTTAAGCAGAGGGGGAACTGGCCCTCCCTTAATCCTTCCGAGGACGAGTCAGTATACCTGGAGGCATTCGGATCACGACCCTCCACCTCCTGGGTGTCTCTGCCTTTCAACCCTCTTATGGACGTGGTGGCTCGGAAGGCATGGATGGCCCCGGATTCGGTGGAACCTATTCCTAGGAGGCCTTCTAAATTCATTACAGCCCCACCTGATAGGCAATATTTGACAAAAGGTGTCCCGGTTGATGCCATGGTGGTGGCTGCAGCCACCAAGAAGGAACTAGCTGATCCTTCAGTACCTGTCCATCCTCCTAACAAGGATTCTAGGACTATGGACAGGTACGGCAAGCGGATTTTTTCTTCAGCGACCTTTGCCATGCGATCGCTGAACTACTTGTGTCACTTCACCTGCCTTCAAAGAGATGTTCTTAAAGAGTTGGGAGAAGTTTTACAGGATCCGTCAGCTGCTGGGTCTCAGGATAAGATTAGCTCACAGCTAGGAATCCTAAACTCCATTGTTAACTCCTCCATGCGGCTCATTTCTTATGCATCCGATGGAGCGAGTAGGGCCGCAGGCACAGGAGTGGCTTTAAGGCGTCAGTCCTGGATGCGGCTTTGTAATTTTGCAGACCCCTTCAAGGAGTCCTTCACAAACTCCCCTTTTGATGGTTCGACCTTGTTCAGACCTCAAGTGAAAGACACTTTGACTAGATGCGAACAAGATGGCAAGACTCTTTCTGCCGTAGGAGTCCGTTTCTCCACCCCTTCAAGACCTTACCCAAAAGGTCAGAAAAGAGGGAAAATGTGGTTCCGCAAATCTCAAGGAGTCACGCCTGACGCACGAGGTCAGTTTACCCCCAGAGGCAGAGGGGGTAACAACAACAGACGCCGCCCTAGGGGCAGAGGGGGTCCGCAGAATCAGGGTAGCAGAGATCCTCTTTCTGACAAACCCTTCCAGCATCCCTGAGATGTTGCCCAATTGTCCACCTTCGGAGGCAGTCGGGGGAAGATTATCGCTGTACCCAATAGCCTGGCTTTCCCTTTCTCAAGACAAATGGGTACAGTCAATTATATCCGAGGGTTACAAAATTCCCTTTATTCAAACCCCAATTCAGCAAAAGGGAACCCTTCCAGACGTTCCACCCAGTCTAAGGGAACTAGCAGTACCAGAGATATCAAAACTGCTAGCAAAAAGAGCCATCCAGCCAGTCCCAGCAGACCAAATAGGATCCGGAATTTACTCAAGGTTCTTTTTAGTACCAAAAAAGACAGGGGACTGGAGACCAATATTAGATCTGAGCAAACTAAATAAGTTTGTAAAGAAAACAAGATTCTGGATGGTCACGCTTCAGTCCATTCTACCCTTTCTGGGCAAGGACAATTGGATGTGCTCGGTAGATCTTCAGGATGCGTACTATTACATAAAATTTCACAGGCGCTCCAGAAGATTTCTCCGCTTTCGGCTGGGGACCAGTCACTTCCAATTCAGGCCCTGTCCTTTGGACTCACTACAGCACCCAGAGTGTTCACCAAATGTATGGCAACGGTTACGGCTCACCTGAGACGTCAAGGATTCCAGGTGTTTCCATATCTAGATGACTGGCTCCTCACTGCCACCACCAGGCATCAACTTCTCCAAGCCAGAGATTACACCATTCACATTTGCAGAGGGCTAGGGATTTCTATAAATTTCGAAAAATCTGCCTTGTCGCCTTGTCAATCTATTACTTTTATAGGCGCAAAATTGGACACCGTACAACTTTCAGCAAAGTTAACAGACCAAAGGATCTTGGACATTCAAAGTCACGTCCAGGTGATTCTTCTCAGCAACAAAATTCTGGCCAGATTTGCTCTGAAAGTATTGGGTCCTATGGCGGCCGCCATAACACTTCTTCCCTTTGCCCGCTTTTACATGCGTCTTCTACAATGGATGCTATTCGCCCAATGGTCCTTTCAACAACTTCCCATGCGTCACAGGATCACAATAAGTCCAACTTGCAAAAGGCATCTGACCTGGTGGATATCATCCCCTCAAGTCCATCAGGGCAGACCCTTTCTTCCTCCTGCCCCGGTCGCCATGGTTACATCGGACGCCTCCCTGATCGGGTGCGGGGGGCATTATCAGGGCAGGATGGTCCATGGCACTTGGCAACCTTTTGAATACCACCTACACATAAATGTCCTAGAGATGAGAGCAGTGCTTTTAACGCTGCAAGCCCTCAACGACTCTCTTCCCCTGGGAACTATTGCAGTCCAAACGGACAATATGTCCGTAGTGTGGTATATCAACAAACAGGGCGGAACCAAGTCCTATCCACTGTGTCGAGAGGCTCTCAGACTTTGGCAGTGGGCAATCTCTTCTCAGCGGTTTCTGATAGCAATGCATATCCCTGGGAAATCCAACATCATAGCGGACAGGTTGAGCAGAGCTATTCTCATGCCTCACGAGTGGTCTCTCAAACAATCAGTGACGGAAGAGATTTTTCAGGAGTGGGGCCTTCCTTGCTGCAACCTTTTTGCTACACCTCAAAACAGCAAATGCCCAGACTTCTTCTCTCTCTTCCCCCTTCCAGGCCATCCCCCCAGAGACGCTCTAACCCAAGATTGACCCCGGGGACTTCTTTATGCCTTTCCCCCCTTTCCTCTGATACCTCAAGTAATTCAGAAAGCAACCGCCTTGAGAGCCAAGTTGATTCTCATTGCCCCTTATTGGCCTCGAAAGATATGGTTTCCGTTCCTACATCGTTATCTCTTGGTACAGCCATGGCATCTGGACCTGGTTCCAGATCTTCTGACCCACCAGTCGGGGCAGCTGCACCAATCCATACCTTCTCTCAACCTCACTGCTTGATTGCTCCACTTCCATCCTTAGCCAGGCTTCCTATGATTTCTAATCCCGTCCGGGATATCATAGTAGCTTCCCTTAAATCTTCTACCAGAAGGATTTACACTAGTTAATGGCAACGTTTCTCCTTCTGGGCAAAAGCTAGGAATATAGACTCCTATACTGCTCCGATTCATTCGGTCTTGGACTTCCTAGCTGAGATTTTTCACTCAGGATCCTCTTCCTCCACAGTAAAAGTTCAGCTGGCAGCCATTTCGAATTTTCATATAGGCTTTTTGGACCACAACATTATGTCACATAAACTTTGCAAGACATTCCTTCGAGGTATCTTTTTACTTAAACCTCCGATTAGAGACCCCCCACCACAGTGGGATCTAAATTTAATTTTAACATCCTTGATTCTTCCCCTTTTCGAACCTGCGGCTGCCTGTTCATTGAAATTTCTTTCTTGGAAGACACTCTTTCTAGTCGCCATTACTTCTGCCAGGAGAGTATCTGAGCTTCATGCTCTCTGCATTCGTCCTCCCTACTTAATCTTCCACAAAGACAGGGTATCTCTAAGGACTAATCCGTCTTTCTTACCCAAAGTGGCATCGCAGAGGAACTTAAATCAATCCATTGATCTTCCAGTTTTTTTCCCAAATTATTCTGATAGAGCGGAACAAAAATTACATTGTCTTGATGTTCACCGCCAACTCAGATATTATCTAGACAAAACTAAACATTTTAGGAAATCTGATCAACTGTTTCTATCCTATGCAGGGAACAGGAAAGGCCTTCCAGTTTCCAAGGTGACTTTATCTAGATGGCTGTCTTCTGTGATTACTTACATTTATCAGCTCAGAGGCAAAGAGTTGATTTCTAGGCCAAAAGCCCATTCTACCAGAGCTCTAGCTACATCTACAGCTTTTCAGGCTAGACTTCCAATAGACACTATTTGTGCAGCAGCCACATGGGCCTCTCCTCATACCTTTGTTTCACATTACAAATTAGACTTGGCCTCCAGAGACAGAGCGAATTTTGGTTCCACCGTTCTCAAGAGTCTGTTCCATTGAGCCACCCAGGATAGAGGTGCTAGGGACGTGGTCACATCCAGCAAGAATGAAGGCGAGATTGACAACTTAACATTAAGAAGTTATGTACCTACCATAACGTTCCATGTTAGTTGTCTTCTCTCGCCTTCTTTCTTGCGTCCCACCCTCCATCCCCCTAGCCTGGTCAGACCGAGAAGATTATGCCTCTTCTCTTAAGAGGTTTTATCCTTTTTCTAGCTAATCAGCTTCTAGTGTCACTAGATTAGGCTGATCCCTTTCAGAGGATTATGATTGTCATTTTTAGTATTGTTACTTTTTCTTCCTCCTCTACAGTTGGAAGAATATATTCCATAATTTCCTTAGCTACCAAACAAGATCTGGGTAGTCTCCGCCTTGCATCATGGGATATAGGGTTGCCTCGAGCTGGTAAAATTAGCTCTCGAGCTTAGTAAGTGCCGAGTCGGAGCCGAGGATCGGCTCCGAACCCATCCAGCAAGAAAGAAGGCGAGAGAAGACAACTAACATGGAACGTTATGGTAGGTACATAATTTCTTATTTTTTCCTATAGGCAACCTAAACTTGGGGAATTTCATCGTGACCAACTGTAGAGCAGCAGTGTAATTTGGAGTACAGTAAAGTGGTTTTATTTGGTGCCAGGAGTCTTAACTAAAAATATATATGTGTAAACATGAGTCTGTCATGCAGTTTGAAAACATTCATGTGTGTGTAGTAGGCATGGTTTCAAAATAATGAAATCATGCCTGCTAGTCCTGGGTTATTTGTCATTCATGTTGTATCCAGTCTGATTGTAATTGCAGGGTTCATAGGTAGGTACTAGGCTATTGGCCCTAGGGCCTATATAAGCCTAGTCAAAAAATGTACCCTGGCTTTCACCACCCAAGAAAATTATTTTCCTGTGCCCCTGTCGAGCAGAGCCACAGAAGTGATCCCTGGGGTGAATTTCCCATTTCCCATCCAGTCATCAAGATTTTTCTTGAAGAGTGCTAATGAGGAGCTCTGTTTGACATAGATAGGTAGTCTGTTCCAGAGTATGGGAAGTCTCTGGGACAGGAATCTATCCCTCCAGCATGTTCTGTTTATTGTGTTGACAAGGTTTAGGTCCCTAGAGCGTGTATCAGTATTTAAGGATATCATGAACTCATGACTTATTCCTTAAAGCATCAAATTTGAATTTGTCAATGTCCAAACCATCCTTAACAAGATTAACTGCCATTTTATAGCTTGCTATAAAACATTTTCTATAGCCCCTTCTAACCATGATAGCTAATTTACTACCTTAGCTGAAATCTCCATTAAACCCAAAACCTTTTTCAACTATAAGTCAATAAATTGTCTGACTCGCACTGTCTGTGGTTGATATGCCTAACAATTCCTTTACATTATAAATGTTAATTCCCTTGTACGCTTAGTTACCCATTTTATTAGGGGGCCCAAATACCTATGATCTTGTCCTCATAAATAGGGCTACTTTTTGCACACTTCCATACGTATCGTCTTAAATCAGGCCATAAAGCATTGCCTTTTCCTTTATAACTGATGGTTACTAATATTCAAATACTTTTTTCTCTAGGTACTTCTCTAATGCATTTTTTTTTCTATTTGCTAACTAAATAATTTCCACTGTAATCCTCCTTTGACACAGCCAGTACTAAAGCCACTGCCTATGACTCTGACCTCTTTTCCCCACTTAAAATAGTTGCATTGATAAAACAGTTACTATCCGCAACAGATATAATGAGAAATTTAAAAATAACCCCCTGTGGTGGAATGATGGTATAAATAAATTATATAACATGAGAAAGAAACTGCTTAATGAGGTCTCATTCTACTACCTCAAGAGGTCCTAACTTTGTAGCTAACCTTAGTGATGCATGCTAACTTTAACAACACAATAAGCAAACTAGTAAAGAACTTAATGGAATCATTAGAGAGTTTAAAAAGCCTTTGTTATGTTAAGAAGTTAAGAACTAACATCCAGCAAGGCTCAGAGCTCGTTCACGATAGTACCACACACTCTAAACCAAAGAAAGTAGTTAATGTTCTTTCTGAAACAATTAGTGAACATTTTATTCTACACAGAGTTATAACTTTTCCATGGGTTTCACAGTTCTAAACATCCCTTTTAATTACTATGGAACAACTCTTCTCAGACCTGTCAAAAACTAAGAGTACTTCAGCCATGTGCCCTTAAAAGGTAGCAGGTAACTAGGTTATCAATACCAAATAGGGCTTATATGAAACCCTACTTAACCTCACTGGTGGCTGGTGACTTCAAATCAAAGGGGGGGGGGGGCTGCAGGAGACAGCTGAATGGGTGGTGTCAATGGGAATTGGTGTGGCCAACTAGAAAGGGGAGGGGCTATGCTCAAACCCACAAAAACTGTAACTTTAATTAAATACGCTGCTCTGGGTGCCAAACCGTCATTATGAGTCATTATGAGAGTCCATCCAAGACAAAATGAAGTGTAGAAGAAAAAACATATTTCAATGCATTGGCTGCATGACAGCTTACTTAATATTTAGATGGAAACAAAAGGGTTGTGAGGCATGAAAAAATAAAATACTTTTTAAATACAGCACTGGAATGCCAGTCAAAATCAAGTATAAGAAAAACAAGCAGCACTTAATTCAACCACTTCTCCTTGCACTGCAGTTCTAATTATAATTTATATTCAGCTTTATTAAAGTACCAAGTAACATGCTGAAAGTAGCAATCTCTGTGATACCCCCACTTGTAAAAATGTTTCATATCCAAAAAAGACCTGCTGCCTGACAACAACTGTCTGCTTATTTCATAGGAAAACATGATCAAAGTAAAAAATGAAAAGCAAACAAGAAACAAGCTCAAGATACATTGCTTAAAGGATTACTGCAAAGATTATGGATCACACATGATAGATTGGCATTCTGTTTAGCTTATAGGTAAAGCCTGCAAAGATGACTGCAAGTCTCCAACAAATGTAATGAGCTTCTTAAAATAATGTAATCCTGTCCTTTATTACAAATACTGTCATATGCATTTCAATACCCAAGGCTTATACATTATCTAGCTATGTAAGTATTCTCTGCATGGCAACAACAGAAAGGCTTTCAATGTTGGAAGTTCTTTAACAGAATTATTATTAAATCTTACTTGCATCTTACAATCTCAGACAAGCTTACGTGATGGTCATTAAAGCATTGCTACTTAAACACAGAGCAACAGGCACTTTCTGAATAATACGCATAAATCAACAGTATAAAAATATGACAGAAACCAGAACATTCTGCAAAATCAAGGACAGATTAAAAGCCACTGTAATACTTGTGTCTACCTTGGATGGGGGAGATACTCTGCAAATTTACACTGCATAACTGCTCCTTGCCTTGCTTGGACACTTCCAGAGTCACTACATGGGGGAGTGGGTGCAACAAGTATGTCACAATTTGAAATGTCTCTGTCTGACTGTGATGGCCCTGACACATTTGTCATACCTCTCAACCTCAGAGCAAGAAATCTGGACAAAGCCATACATAGAAGTGGCACAAGGGCCCAAAAATAAGGATAATTTTTAAATATTGCTCTTATAAACTTAGAAAGATAATAGAATAGTAGGTCTTGCATTACTATGAATTTTCTGAAGGGTATGAAATCTGAAACTCAAATGTCTGTCATTATTTTCTAACTTCAGTCTCTAATGATTTGCCACTAATTTGCCAAAAAACACAACTGTATGAAAAATGGACCAAAAATGTGATGCAAAAATATAAAGTAGCCACGCAATACAGATGGGAACCTGTCAAAGAAGGGACACTTTTTAATGTTGGTAATGCTAACTTGAGCAGCTGACAAAATAAAAGAATCTACATGCATTTCTGAAATAAAAGTATCTGTAACTCTGATTATTACAGTTATTTATTAATTGTAAACCATCCACGTTTTCTTCCAAAATTGCCATTTTGCAGAGGGATTATTAGGGGAAGAGCAACATTTTGAGCCAAAATCGGGGACAGTTGAGAGGTTTGGATATGCCTAATTCTATAAAGCAATTTATTTGCATGCACCTCTCAACCTGTTAATGCAGGAAATTTGGACAAGGCCAAATATATTGGGGGAACATATAAACGGTACTAAAAAAATCTCTTGTATAAACTGAGACAGTTGATAGAATGAATGTCTTGCTTTAGCATGCATTTTTCTGAAGGTTGTGAAGTCTGAAACTCACTGTCTGTCATTTAGTGACAATTCCTAAATGATTTGCCAGAAAACCACAAATTTTATGAGGAACAAACCAAAAATAAGAAGCAAAAATCTATTCATTCTGTGAAAATCTGGACAGTTTAGAGGTATAGCTCAGCCGGGGCTGTCTGAGTTTGCCGCCCTTCCCCCTCACAAAATCATGGTTGAATGGAGCCTCCCCCCTGCAGCCATTCCAATGAACCATTACTTGGCTATTTCACCCCATTTACCATAAACACTAATGTGCATACTGCTTTACTTGTACGATGATTTGGACTTCATTTGAAAACTTTATTTTGCATTTTACAGCACAAACACTAAGACATCTGCTAAACAAAGCAATGCAGTCTCACAATGAAAACAGACAGCATTAAAACTTCTCTGCCCTTGAAACTCACATTCATTGAAACCCACATTCAAAGAAAATACATTTGGCTAGTGGCAAATAAAGATTAACTTTGGGTATTTACAAATGATAGGCCCCTTGCACACAAAACATACATGTGTTCTGTGATGCCCCTTCCTGATTGCATTAAATTATATTCCTTGTATATTTACACCTGACCAAGGCCTTTGAGACTATTCCCCAAATAGCTATTCTTGACCAACTTGTAAATCTGTAAATAAATCCTTATGTATTGTGATGCATAGCTTACTGGTTATCTGGCAGAACCCATGTATATAGAATTGTTTGTGCCACTTCTGAAAGCAAAATAATTGCCAAAATAATTACCAGTGGTATACTACAGGTTTTAATGCTGGACCCTTTCATATTTGACATGCATTCCTGAGACCTTCAGGACACATTCATGGACTACTGTTTTCTCTGTTAATTGATGACTGTAAATTATTAATGTGCTTTGATCTTCCACTGACACATTTGTTAGAAATACTAACCACTAGTAATAGGACAATAGTCTGAAACTAAATGTGAAAAAAGCAGTATGTTTCATTTTGTTAAACTAAACATTTTCACATCTTACCACGTAGGTGATACATCTATTCAATTAGACACTGCTGTAAGGGATCTAAATACTCTTATTGATAGTTCCTTATCCTTTGACAGTCATGCCTCCAAAGTAGCTTGTAAAGCAGTCTGTCTGACTTATCTTATTTCCAGGGACATCTCTTCTAGATCCAAAGGAAATTTAATTTCTACTCATCTCTCATTGGACATATAAAGTCTCTTCTTGGAATGCATTTGTCAAACCACCAGCTTGAGAGACTTCAGAGATTTCTAACTAAAAAGAACAATAGACTCAAGACCTTCAGTTATCAGGCAGGCACTCTCTCTCACTGTATTCTGTGTCTTTTAAACTTCCCCATGGTGATGTATGTGTAGCCTTTTGAGCCATGACAGCCCCAACCCTATTTGACCTTACTTTTTCACAGAAGAAACAGTCAAAAGCTGGCTTAAAGAAACTAAAAATTAAAATTTCAGCAATAGAAAAATAAGACATACTGGTGTGATAGATTATCTCAGTGTATCACCTACCACTGGAACAAAATCTCACTACATCACAAGCATAGTATCACCCTTGTACCTTCAAAGTAAACCTAGATAATTAAATGAAAAGCTACAAATGCTTCCCTGTTCATCCTCAGTTGCCCTCCTTGAGGCTGGAGGGAACTTTTGAATATTGTTTATTGGCAAGGCTTTTAATGGTCTGTAGACTGATTATCCAGTATTAACCAATGAACCTATGAAACCGTGTAACTAAAAAAACTGAACCTTTGTGTCAGCTTTCCAGAGTGTGAAATCCAGACGAGAGTACAAGCCATATAGCAAGTATCAATTAAAACAGCACACAAAAAAAACACGTCTTTTCTTTTAAGCAGTTCTGTCATTATATTCTACACACATTAAGCACATGGTTTTGGTGAAATTAAACAAATCTATCTTATCTTGGTTTTATAGATGTAGGTATTCTTAACTTTCAAGTACCTGTGGAGCATATTCATTACTATTTCTTCTACATCTGATATACTACCATTATGGCAAACATTACACACATCATAGTTCAATGGCAGCTTTAACTTTCTGCTCTGACATCTTGGCCATTATGTAATATCCTTTGTTGTTTCCTGGCACTTCAGTATTCTAAAGGTAACTTGCATTTTCTCAAACATTTTTATCTCATATTTGATTAGGTATACTAATCTTCCAGATCAATTTTGACTATACTCAGAGGTATAGATAGGCCATTGGAGCCCAGGGTGAGAGCCTCATTTGGTTCACCCCCCCCCCCAAATTTACCAGAAGACTAAACAAAAAGAAATGAGGACAACCTGAAGAGCAAAAAAAAAAGCTTGAGGATAACTTGAAGAGGGGAAAAATGGCTAACAACTTAAAAGGGAAAAAACACCTTAAAGAAAATTTTCCACAAAAACATTTGAATCAGTAACATGAAACCATGCTTTCTCATCCTTTTTTCTACTGAAGCAAATAAAAATTAAATGCACTAACAAAGACTTTTACAATCTAAAAGTAAGAGGTTAGTGTTTCAGATGTCCTATTCTGCAAAAAATGCATATTAATACAAAATATATTCTTGCAACATTCTAAGTTTAAAATAGCAATATTTTAAACTTTGTACCTGCCCCACAAAAACGTAAAAGCACTAAACAAATGTTTGAGTTTTAGGTGTCATATACTTCAGAAATATATACGAATCCAAAACATATTATTCTTGCAACATTCTAAGTTTATAAAAGGTCAGGATTTAAAACTTTGATTCCCCCAACTTCAAGTCACTAAATAATGACAAACATTTGAGTTTCAAACTTCATATCCTTCAGAAAATACATACTACTACTGCAAACCATATAATTCTAGCAACTCTCTAAGTTTACACAATCAATATTTTAAACTTTGTCCTGGCTGATTCCCTCCCTCCAACTTTAATTAATGTCATTAAATAATGACAGGCATTTGAGTTTTAGACTTCACATCCTTCTGAAAGTGCATTATACTCATGAAAAAAAACATTATTCTAATATTTCTAGCAGCTTTCTAAGTTTGCTACTCTACCTGCCTACTTGACTTACCTGGCGAGGTGTGTGGTAGACTAGTGAGTGACAGGTAGAGTAAGATCAACAGTCTCCTGATCTCTCTTGTCCCAGGCAACAAGTAAGAAATATGTAATTAAAAATAAAATACCAAAGGTGTTAATAATAATAAAAGATTAGAAGCAACTGTGAGCAGCAGGGAGCAATCCTAAAGTTAAAGCAAAACAAAAGCCATATTTGCAGGCTGCCAGTAACACATTTATGAGATAGAAACAGAACTGCACAGTTGTCATTCAGTGAACACTGTGGCCCTGCTTGGACTACAAGACACATAGCACAGAAACACTGTACTCTGCTTAGTTGCTCAGTTTACATTAAGACATTGCTCAGCGGGTGGAGGTAAGACAAGTGGGACACCTAACAACCTGTCACTGTTTGCTTTATTAATGAATGCTCAAACAAGGAAGTCAGCGGAGTGGTTGACTTTTATTCTATTCAAAGTGTTGTATATAGCAGTGTAGAACAGTGTGTCCTAAGGTAAGCTCTCCCTCAACAAGGTAGTTTGAATGTCATTCTGCAAAACAAGGTGGGGTGAATGTCATTCTTCTGTTAGTTGGGAGGCACACAGCAAGGAGGTACTGTCTGACATATATTTAAACAGTAAATTAAGCACTCAGCAGGCATCCCACAAGTTTTCTTATGGTATACATTACAGCCGTCTGATCGGTTCTGCTTCTGAAGAAAACAGTATGTGCTTAGGAGACAGTCTGATTATATTCTTAAGGTGCACAGCATAGTAGCAGTGTTTGCTCTACTTTTAAAGAGCACATTCAGCACTAGATAGACAGTCTATCAGTATTCTCAAATTACGCAGCACAGAAACACTTTGGACCCTATATAACAATGAGATTAACTAGGTGTATAGGGTGGTAGTCACATAAAGGTAGGACACATGCAAGGTGGTACTCTGCATTTGTGCCATGCAGCTTAACACATGGATACAGAGCATCACTGTGTGGCATGCACTGCACAATATTAGAGTGTAGATCTTTAGAAATAAACATCAAAAGTAAATCTTTAATATCTGTACAATATATATTAAAAGATGTACTATTGGTGCAACTTGTGATTTCTTCCTGGTACTGTTTTTAGTAGTAACTGGTTTAGTTTTGTCATGCCTGGGCAGAATATACAGCCCTCTAACAGTTGTTGGTGTTTTGTGTGTGTGTGTGTGTGTGTGTGTGTGTGTGTGTGTGTGTGTATATATATATATATATTTATTTATTTATTTGTGTGTGTGTGTGTGTGTGTGTGTGTGTGTGTGTGTGTGTGTGTGTACACACACACACACACACACACGCACATATATATATATATATATATATATATATATATATATATATATATATATAAAAATACTTATGCATTTAACACTGATTGCAACTCAAGTGACTGAATCAAATTCATTGCACACTTGCCCTGTCAAACACAATGACGCATGCTCACATGCAATTAAACCATAGTCATGCACACTCACACACCAGCACAGACAAAAATGCCACAAGCAGTGTTTTGTGTGGGAGAGCAAGCACCCTGTACACACCATGTCAGGAGCTGTGCCTTCATACACCCCCACTACTTTATATACACACCAGCTATCAAAAAAGAATATTCCATATATCTTCCTTCCCATTATTTTGAATAGAAAAAAGCCAGCACCTTTGATCAATAGCCAGCAACATACATCTCCACATCGTAACTCAGAAATCACAGACAAACCTACAAAATATTAGCAAACAAGGAGCAAAAATAATGAAGCTCTTATAAATAATACCCCAAAATACTAACTATATGGCTAATACGGTTTGCTGGCACCTTACACATACATGAATTGTCGGCACATTTCAATGTACTTTGCCATCTTTTTTAAAAAATATTTAATTCAATAGGGGCACAGCTGAAAACGTTATATCATTTGTGCCTTTGATTATCTAAATGGAACCCCTGTATGTGCACATGCATAAGGGGGTGTAGACTCTAATATATGGTTGCACTGTACTTTGTTCAACACTGCTTTGGTCAACAAAGTGTAGCTTAAACAAACCTGAGAATGAGCTGTCGGCAAAGGTAAGTGGATGTTTGGTAGGGGTGGATGCGTGTGTGTGTATATGTGTGTGTGTGTGTGTGTGTGTGTGTGTGTGTGTGTGTGTGTGTGTGTGTGTGTGTGTGTGTGTGTATGGGTTAAAATAAGAGAATAAGAGAAAAAGGGTTAGGGAAAGGGATATGTATAGTGTATATGACTGTGTTTGAGAGGGGGGGTTAGGATTAGGGAAAATTCAGATAGTTATTGTACAGTTTTTATAAATTAGAATGTTATGCATTTCTTATAGATTTCTAATAAAGTAGCAAATTTATAATAGGTTTTATCAGTTTGCATATGTTGCTGTACAGTTAGGCTGCATGACATTGCTTAATAAAGGTTTAAAACTTAATTTTATTGAAACAAATTCAAATGGAAATGAATAAAAAATAAAGACTATGGAGATAGGTCTACAGACTAAGAAGAGAACACAGGAGTAAGAAAAAAATAAATGGCAAAGGAAAACAGTTGAGAGACTGTAAGCATTTTTACATTTTTAAACCTGTTGAAGACTTTATCTATTACCACTAAAGCATTTACAATCAACTCCTTTAAAGAGCTGCTCAGAAAGTGAATTCTTAAATGTTGTAAGACTATCTTAGTTCACACTCTAAGTGTCTTTTTAGATAGACTCCTTAAGGACTCAGTAAAGCCAGTTTGCTACTTGTTAAAATATTCATGAGACTTCCTTACAAAAATAAAGAGGGAATGGTATACAGAGAATTGTAGTTTTTCAGCTGTTGATGTGGTAGACCTTTTTTTGCATCGATCCCATATAGGGAAGGACTGGAATTGTTTTATGAGGTCATGGGAGAGCTTACTGGATTTAATGATACCATGATTAATTTTATTATGGTCACTGTGGAATATATAGGTTCATAGGTTCATAGGTTTATACTAGGCTATCTGCCCTAAGGCATTTATAAGCCTAGCCCAAATTTTTGTGGCTTACGCCACCCCTTATATGAAAAAATACTGTGCCCATTAGTTTGTTGTGCCTCTGTCCAGCAGTGACACAGAGATGATTCCCGGGATAAACCTACGATCTCCCATCCACAGGTCAAGATTTCTCTTGAACAGAGCCAGCGAGGTGCTCTGCCTCACATGGATCGGGATTTTATTCCACAGCATAGGGAGTCTCTGAGTGATAAATCTATCCCTCCAGCACGTCCTATTTATATCCGTGCTAAGCTTTAAGTCGCTTGCTCTAGTGGTTTTGGTGGATTTTTTGAGGTGGAGCATGTCCATTAATTCCGGGTTGGACATGGCCTTGTATGTCAGGCACATGTCACCTCTGAACAGACGGTATGCAACTGAATAGAGCTGGAGTTTCTTCAATCTGGCAGCATATGACAGATTTTGGAGTCCCTTTATCCTTTTGGTGAGGAACTTTTGGGGTCTCTCCAATTGCTGCAGATGTCGGGTGAGATACATCCCGAATGGGGTATTGTACTCGATCATTGGTCTGATAAGTGAAGAGTACAGGGAAACAATGACCTCACTAGATCTGGATGTGAATCCCTTCATGATCAGGTGGGCAATGTAGAAGGTCTTTCTAACCACTTTAGCAACGTGAGTGTCAAAGAAAGGCCACTGTCAACCTGGGTCCCCAGGTCCCTGATAACCTCTTCTGTGCTTAGTGGATTGCCACCTATATGGTAGCTTGGGGTTACCTTGTTTTTCCCAAAGGGTATGACTATACAATTTTTGGCGTTTAACTTCAGGCCATGGCTCTGGCACCAGCTATCTGTTTCCGTGAGTCCCTTCTGAAGGATATCCGTGTCCGATGCACTTTCCACTATGGCACCCAGTTTGCATTCGTCTGCAAACTTTGTCAGCCAAAGTTCTCCCATGTTGGCCTGTACTTCTGAGAAGTAGATGCCAAACAATAGGGGGCCAAGGACCGAGCCCTGTGGGACACCACTTGTGACCGGCTTGGAGTCTGACATAGCGCCAGCAACTCTAACCCTGTGGGTTCTGTCCTTAAGCCAGTTTGCAACCCATCTTGTGACATATGGGTTTACATTTAAGCTGGTAAGTTTTTCTACAATACCCGAGTGGGGTATTGTGTCGAAGGCCTTTGCAAGGTCAAGGTAGGCTGTATGGACTGCCTTTCCCTCATCAATGGCCTTGGTGACTGTTTCAAAGAAGTCGACCAAGTTCAAAAGGCATGATCTGCCCTTGACGAAGCCAAACTGGGTCGGGTTATTGAAGAATAACTTTTTTCATTTGAAGGGGAATACTATAGGCAAATAGAAGGAGTTGCAATGGGTGCTAGTTGTGCACCTATGTTTGCCAACTTAGTACTGTATGCATGGGAATCTAAATACATTTTTAACACCCTATATTGTCAATCATGGTATTCTTATTTTCGGTATTTGGATGATATTTTCATCTTATGGAATGATAAATCAGTGGTTTCAACTCAGTTTGTGGAATATCTTAACAAAGTTTGTACATATTTTAATTTTATCTCTACCCTTTTGGACAGTTTTATTGACTATCCAGATGTGACCATTTTCAAGATAAAGGAAAGGGGTCCTTTGTTTCAAAAGTATTTAGGAAAAACACCTTTTCTAATAACTACCTGGACTTTCATAGTCACCATCCTAGGTACACAAAGAAAAATATTTTTAAGGGGCAATTAGTAAGAGCAGCCAGGATGTGTTCGATAGTGATATCTTTAATTCTGAGTTGGTAACTATTACTGAAATGTTTAAGAACAGAGGTTACCCCATTAAGCTATTAACTCCTATCACAAATGAGATAGTTAAAGGGTGGGGTATTAAGTACAAACCACTTTTAGGAAATGAGAACACAATGGCTACTGCAAAAATTGTTTGAAACTGATGTCCCGATTTCAATTTGAGTATGGTCGTCCCTTATGGTTCAGGTGAAAAAGAACTTAGAGGTATTTTAACTAAAAACGGGAATATTTTTAAAGGTAACTTGGAAATTTTCAATTTATTATGGCCAGGACCAGGTTTCATATATACAACTGGGAGAAACCTAAAATTTTAGTTTGAACATACACACCCCCCCCATGACTATCAGAGGCATGACAAAATATGACAGTTGCAATCAATGCCCTTTCATCCTGGATGGGGATGTTATCAACTTAAAAGGTAGTAGTACACATATCATTAGCTGGAGAAGGGGCAACTGCAACACTAGGGGTGTGCTCTATATATCTATATGTCAAAGGTGTGGAAACTATTATGTTGGCAAAACGGAAAGAAGATTGAGATCTAGAATTTATGAACATTTGTACACTGCATCAAAGGGTAATTTGAGTAATGCCCTTTATAACCACACCCTAGTATGCTAGGATTTCACAAAGTATACATTTGGGATCTTGGAAATTGTGACAAAGAGTCCAAGGGGTGGGTGGTGGGAACTACAAATTGAATTAAGGGAGATGAACTGGATTATTAAGTTGAGTGCAACTGTAACACCATGTCTTAATGAGTGTTTTCAGTATTACTCCTGTTGAAAAGAAGAGCTTTGGACCTTTAAGATGTTTATTATTTTGCCTTGGGAGTTTTCTGAATTTTAATTTTACTTCATTTTACATTTAGACATATACTTTTTATCTTAATGGATTTCCTGGTGGTCCGTTTAAGTATGCTTGTTTGTTTATATTAATTATTGAATGGTGTTAATTGGTTGATATATATAAAGAGCAAAAACAAATCCGAGGATACACCAAAAGCTGAGATGACACGATTTCACTGTATCAAATCCTTTATTGGAAACAAAATGCCTAGGACAGTTAGCGCTTTCACGTTGTAGTAACACTTCTTCAGACTTCAATGGCATAATGAAACACAATTCACTTTAAATAGCTTATAGACACACCTATAGTTCATTAACATTTCAATTAACAATTAACAATTCAATGTCTGAATGAGAAGCTAATCTTTTAAGATTTTAAAAACACACAAGGAAAAGATGTGGAAGGGGGAAAGGGGGAGGGAAGGGGGGTTGTTTGTAAAAAACATATGTACAAACTTGCTGTTTAAAACATATACAACAGTTTGAAAAGTTAAAAACATCTAACACAAATATAAGAGCATCTAATATATTGTGAATTCCCTGTGGATCTAATGTTTGAAAGGTTTAGCTGCCAGAAATGGTTTCAAATTGATTCTCTCATTTAACCCATTGGTGGTGTTCATCTACGCAATAAACAAAGAGAACACCACCAATGCGTTAGCTCGACATATTATAGACAATGGATCTCAGCATTGTTTTAAGTTTAGGGTGTTAGAAGTAGTAAAGAAGACCAACAGATTAGGTAACATAAGGAACCATACTGAAGAAATTGAGAGTAAATGGATCCTTAGGCTGCAGGCACATCAGTATGGGTTAAATGATAGAATCAATTTGAAACCATTTCTGGCAGCTAAACCTTTCAAACATTAGATCCACAGGGAATTCACAATATATTAGATGCTCTTATATTTGTGTTAGATGATGTTAAGTTGTCAATCTCGCCTTCATTCTTGCTTGATGGGTTCGGAGCCGATCCTCGGCTCCGACTCGGCACTTTGCTAAGCTCGAGAGTCACTTTTACCAGCTCGAGGCAGCCCCATATCCCATGATGCAAGGCGGTAAGTACCCAGATCTCGTTTGCCGCTTCGCTGATGAGGTCCTCCTTTTACCAGCTCCTGGTAAGTGTTTAAATTTAAACTGCTATTAGCCCCTTTTCACTTTAAAACTAATTTTTCTTAGAAATCTTTCATTTTTAGTTAATTGTAAGCCCCTTTTTGACTAAATTTATCCTTCCTCCTTAATTTTTTTAGTCAGGCCTTCCTTCCCTCCCATCCCCCCCCTGTCAGGGTGTGTGTGTGTGTGTGTGTGTGTGTGTGTGAGGTTTTTATTGCTTATACTTTATTTTTAATTGTTTGTTTGGGACTGTGTGTGTACTGTTTTTGTATCCACTATGTCCAAAGAGAAGAGGGTCTCAGGCTTTAAGAAGTGTGACTCGTGCTGTCAGAAGATGTCTCTGATAGACGGTCACACTTCTTGTTTATACTGCCTGGGACCTCTCCACCTGCAGGACTCCTGTGCAATATGTCATTCTTTTAGCCAGAGAGTCCTGCAGGAAAGGAGAAACAAACTCATTTTAAGGGGACTCCTTAAACCGGAGGGCTCCCCAGCCAAATCGGCTCTGGGAAAGCCTTCCAAGTCTAAGGCCCAGGCTTCTGTACCAAAGCCTTCGGCCTTGGCTCCGACTTTGTCTGAGTCGAGATCGGCTCCGGCTGAAGCCGATCCAACCTTGGCTAAATCTTCGGCACCGATGGCTATCGGTGCCAATACTTCTATGGTCACCTTGGTGTCGGTTCCGAGTACTGGCTCCGACCACCATGTGGCCCAGGCTTCGGTGTCGGCGCCGACCGGCTCCGACACCGCTATTTCGATGCCTGCATCGGCTACGGCTGGAGCCGATGCATCTAGTTCTTCTCTCAGAGCCGAAAAGTTATCGGCTCCGACTGGATCAGTGGGTTTGTCGGCTCCGATGGTTCCTTCGAGGAAGAGGTCCAGGTCCCCCTCTTTGGAACCGATTCTGTCGGCTCTGGCCTCCATCGGAGCCGATCATCTAGGTCGTCCAGGTTATCTGACCATGATTTAGAGAGGGTGGTAAGCAGATTATTAAAATCACAGGCACTGGCCCAGATGCTTCATAGTCCGTCTCAACAGACGACTATTAGTCCACACCCCCTTCAAGTTCCTCCTTCGACTCTACAACAGAGTTTGGAGCTGGAGTCTGCGGGAATAGTTACGGCTATGGCTGAGGGGCAGATACCCCCTCCTTCTGCACCTTCAGCATCTACTCTTATCTCCTCCTCGAGACCTTCCTTGGAGGGATTCGGTGGTCGGGCTTCCCTGGTCTCCTCCGAGGGCTGAGTGGCATCCGACCCTTTTCCGATCCCCCTCTTCCCTTGGAGCTCGGCCTTGGTGAGCTCGGCTCCGACATCTGCCTCAGAGCCTTCCCTTCGGTGGGCCGGGAGTCCCAGTTTCTTCGAACGGGTTCTCTCGGATCTCCTGGAAGGAGGGCATTCGAGGTAATGAAGAGTGTGCTGGCCACTGGGCTCAGTCAGCAGTCTATTCCCTTAGCTCCTCCCTCTACAGTGCCTGTCGACATCTCTTCCATCTCTCTTGCTCCCGGACCTAGAGATCCACCGCCTCAGGTTTCCCCACTGGGAAGAACCCCTTTTCCGAGGATTCTCCTGACCAGTCAGGAGATCCTCCTAAGAGGACTTGTAAGAGGAAACACCTGGACTCCCCTGAGTCTACCACTTCAGATACCGACTAAGATGAGTCGGAGGGATCTAAGATCCCCTCTGAGGATGTCTCCTTTTCAGACATCCTAGAACTCCTAAAACAGAGGGGAACTGGCCCTCCATAAATCCCTCCGAGGATGAGTCGGGTATACCTAGAGGCGTTTGGATCTCGACCCTCCACCTCCTGGGTGTCTCTACCTTTCGACCCCCTTATGGAGGTTATTGCTCGAAAGGCTTGGGCTGCTCCTGATTCTGTAGAGCCAGTTCCTAGGAGGCCGTCTAAATTTATTACAGCCCCTTCTGAAAAGCAATTCCTTACAAAAGGTGTCCCTGTTGATGCCATGGTGGTGGCGGCCGCCACTAAGAAGGAACTTGCAGATCCTTCCGTACCAGTCCATCCTCCTAATAAGGATTCTAGGACCATGGATAGGTATGGTAAGTGGATGTTCTCCTCAGCGACCTTTGCCATGCGTTCGCTGAACTATTTATGTCACTTCACCAGACTCCAAAGGGACATCCTTAAAGAACTAGGTGAAGTAGTGCAGGATCCTACGGCTGCAGGGGCTCAAGAAAAGATTGCTTCTCAGCTAGGAATCCTTAATTCTATAGCTAACTCCTCCATGCGACTTATCTCGTATGCAGCAGATGGAGCGAGTAGAGCCGCGGGTACAGAAGTAGCTCTTAGACGTCAATCCTGGATGCGGCTCTGTAATTTTGCAGATCCCTTTAAGGCGTCCTTCACGAATTCTCCCTTTGATGGGTCAGCATTGTTTGGCCCTCAAGTGAAGGATACATTGACCAGGTGTGAGCAGGACGGCAAGACTCTTTCTGCCGTAGGGGTCCGTTTTTCTACCCCCTCTAGACCTTACCCCAAAGGTCAGAAGGGTGGAAAAATGTGGTTCCGTAAATCCCAGGGAGTCACGCCAGACGCACATGGTCAGTTTACCCCTAGAGGCAGAGGGGGTAATAATAACAGACGCCGCTCTAGAGGCAGAGGGGGGTCCACAAAACCAGGGAAGCAAAGAGCCTCTCTCTGACAAGCCCTTCCAGCATCCCTGAGATGTTGCCCGGCTGTCCATCCTTGGAGGCAGTCGGGGGAAGACTATCGCTGTACCCAGAAGCCTGGCGTTCCCTTTCTCAAGACAGATGGGTACAGTCGATCATATCCGAGGGTTACAAGATTCCTTTAGAGGAAAGTCCTTTCACTCACAAAAATTCCCTTCCAGATGTGCCACCCGGTCTAAGGGAAATTGCAAAGTTAGAAGTATCAAAGCTTCTACAAAAAAGGGCCATTCAGCCAGTTACAACAGACCATTCAGAGCCCGGAATCTACTCAAGATTCTTTTTGGTCCCCAAAAAGATGGGAGACTGGGGACCAATATTGGATCTCTGCAGACTCAACAAGTCTTTGAGAAAGACAAGATTTCGAATGGTCACACTTCAATCAATTTTGCCCTTCCTAGACAAGGACAACTGGATATGCTCAATAGACCTTCAGGACGCGTACTATCACATAAAAATTCACAGACGCTCCAGAAGGTTTCTCCGCTTTCGGCTGGGGTCCAGTCATTTTCAATTCAGAGCCCTGCCCTTTGGTCTCACTACAGCCCCCAGAGTGTTCACCAAATGTATGGCAGTGGTCACGGCTCACCTGAGACGTCAAGGATTCCAGGTGTTTCCGTATCTCGACGACTGGCTCCTTTCAGCCACCACCAGGCATAAACTTCTCCAAGCCAGGGATTACACCCTAAATCTCTGCACTCAATTAGGAATTTCGATCAACTACGAAAAATCCTCCTTATTGCCCTGCCAGTCTATTACTTTCATAGGCGCAAACTTAAACACTGTTCGGATGTCAGCAACCCTCACAGACCAAAGAATCTCGGATATCCAAAGTCACGTGCGGATCATCCTTGCCAGCAAAAAGGTGCAAGCCAGAATGGTTCTGAAGGTGTTGGGCCTCATGGCTGCGGCCATTACCCTTCTTCCCTTGGCCCGCTTCTACATGCGTCTTCTTCAATGGATGTTGTTCACCCAGTGGTCTTACCAACAACTTCCCATCGCTCACCAAATCCTGGTGACACAAATTTGCAAGAATCATCTATCATGGTGGATTTCTTCTCCCCAGATTCATCAAGGCAGACCCTTTGTATCCCCGGCCCTGGTAGCCACAGTCACTACGGACGCCTCCCTGATCGGGTGGGGGGGTCATTATCAGGGCAGGATGGTTCATGGGACGTGGCAACCGTTCGAATACCACCTGCACATAAATGTCCTAGAGATGAGAGCAGTGCTTTTAACGTTGCAAGCCCTCAACGACTTTCTTCCCTTGGGAACAATTGCAGTTCACACAGACAACATGTCTGTAGTATGGTATATCAACAAACAGGGCGGAACCAAGTCCTACCCCTTGTGTCGAGAAGCTCTCAAACTTTGGCAATGGGCGATCTCCTCTCATCGGTTTCTGGTAGCAACGCATATCCCTGGGAAAACCAACATTCTAGCGGACAGATTGTGCAGAGCTATTCTCATGCCTCATGAGTGGTCTCTCAAGCAATCTGTAGTGGAGGAGATTTTTCTAGAATGGGGCCGCCCATGTTGCGATCTTTTTGCTACTCCCCAAAACAGCAAATGCCCAGACTTCTTTTCTCTCTTCCCACTGCCAGGCCATCCCCCCAGAGACGCTCTAACCCAGGATTGGCCCCAGGGACTTCTTTATGCCTTTCCTCCTTTTCCGTTGATTCCACAAGTACTCCAGAAAGCCACCATTTTGAGAGCCAAAATGATTCTCATCGCTCCCTATTGGCCTCAACAAATTTGGTTTCCGTTCCTCCATCGTCACCTATTGGTGCAGCCGTGGCATCTGGACCCAGTGCCAGACCTTCTGATTCACCAATCGGGTCAGCTGCATCGGTCTATTCCTTCTCTCAACCTCACAGCTTGGTTGCTCCACTTCCTTCCTTAGCCAGGCTTCCTATGATCTCTAATCCTGTTAGGGATATCATAGTGGCTTCCCTTAAGTCCTCTACTAGAAGGATTTATACCAGCAAGTGGAAACGCTTCTCTTGTTGAGCAAAAGCTAAAAATATAGATCCCTTTACTGCCCCTGTTCATGCAGTTTTGGATTTCTTAGCAGAAATCTTTCACTCGGGCTCTTCATCTTCCACGGTCAAAGTTCAGTTGGCTGCTATCTCGAACTTTCATGTCGGTTTTGCAGATCACAACATTATGTCCCACAGGCTTTGTAGAGCCTTTCTAAAAGGAATTTTTCTCCTTAAACCTCCAGTCAGGAGTCCTCCTCCTCAATGGGACCTGAATCTAGTGCTGACATCCTTAATTCTTCCTCCCTTCGAGCCAGCTGTTTCATGTTCCCTGAAGATTCTTTCATGGAAAACACTCTTCCTTGTTGCTATTACCTCAGCAAGGAGAGTATCAGAACTTCATGCTCTCTCTGTTCGTCCCCCTTATTTGGTCTTCCACAAAGACAGGGTATCCTTGAGAACTAATCCAACCTTTTTGCCTAAGGTGGCCTCGAAAAATAATTTGAACCAATCTATTGACCTCCCTGTATTTTTCCCTAATTACTCAAACAGATCGGAACAAAAATTACATTATCTTGATGTTCACCGCCAACTCAGATATTATTTGGACAGAACAAAACAATTCAGGAAATCCGATCAGCTCTTTCTTTCTTATGCTGAAAATTAGAAAGGCCTTCCTGTCTCTAAAGTGACCTTATCTAGATGGCTTTCTTCCACCATCTCCAAAATCTATCAGCTCAGGGGAAAACAGCTGTGCTCAAAACCAAAAGCGCATTCAACCAGAAGCTTAGCCACTTCCACAGCTTTTCAGGCTAGACTTCCATTAGACACTATTTGTGCAGCAGCCACTTGGGCCACTCCTCATACCTTTGTTTCTCATTACAAATTGGATTTGGCCTCCAGGGATAGAGCCAGTTTTGGCTCTACAGTTCTCAAGAGTCTGTTCCATTGAGCCACCCAGGATAGAGGTGCTAGGGACGCGGTCCCATCAAGCAAGAATGAAGCGAGATTGACAACTTAACATTGAGAAGTTATGTACATACCATAACATTCCATGTTAGTTGTCTTCTCTCCTTCTTTCTTCGACCCTCCCTCCTGCCCCCTGGCCTGGACAGACCTTTTTCTCCCTATATGGAAGATTGCTTCTTAAGACCAGCTACTTGTCTGGTCTTCCTTATAGCCCATCCTTTAGGCTTTTTGCCTTTCTTTCCTTCTGGGAAGTTTTTTGTGCTAGGTGTTATTGCCTATAGGTACCAAACGAGATCTGGGTACTTACCGCCTTGCATCATGGGATATGGGGCTGCCTCGAGCTGGTAAAAGTGACTCTCGAGCTTAGCAAAGTGCCGAGTTGGAGCCGAGGATCGGCTCCGAACCCATCAAGCAAGAAAGAAGGCGAGAGAAGACAACTAACATGGAACGTTATGGTAGGTACATAACTTCTCATTTTTAACTTTTCAAACTGTTGTATATGTTTTAAACAGCAAGTTTGTACATGTGGTTTTTACAAACAACCCCCCCCCTCCCTCCCCTTTCCCCCTTCCACATCTTTTCCTTGTGTGTTTTTAAAATCTTAAAAGATTAGCTTCTCATTCAAACATTGAATTGTTAATTGAAATGTTAATGAACTATAGGTGTGTCTATAAGCTATTTAAAGTGAATTGTGTTTCATTATGCCATTGAAGTCTGAAGAAGCGTTACTACAACGTGAAAGCGCTAACTGTCCTAGGCATTTTGTTTCCAATAAAGGATTTGATACAGTGAAATCGTGTCATCTCAGCTTTTGGTGTATCCTCGGATTTGTTTTTGCTCATTGTGACTTTATCGCTACGAGGGTCCTTTACTCAGGAAGGAGGTGTGTTACTTGATATATATAAAGACTTTATGGAATTATGTACTTTGTTCTGAAGAAGTCCCATTCTTGGTTTGGAAGGGATGAAAGCGCTTAACCTTTTTTTGGAAAATAAACTCTCTTCTTTTATACCTGGTTTCTAGTGTGGAGCTTATAGTGTTCGGGACCCCGGAGAGCTGTGACTTGTTTTTATTTGGTGGTGGTGGTGGTGGGGGGGATTCAGTCCCATTACAAATGGTATTTGTATCTTAGTTCCTGGCTTAACACTCATTTCAAGTCTTAACCTGTAGACACTCTTCATATATACTCCCACCAGTAATGCTGACATTTTCAGTATATCAAAATGTTTTGGCATCAGCAATTAAAACAAATTTGACTATTGCAAGCATTTTCTGCATATATATATATATATATATATATCAATAAATATATACATAGACAGTTTTACTGTCTAGATAAAAAGGTAAAAACAGTTGCTGTGAATGTATTTGATTCCTTGAGAGCAGGTTGTAAGTAGGAACAAATTGCATTACTCCATTTTCACTGCACTGGCTGTTTCACAATATTATACAAAACTTGTGAATTATCTTCACTCATCAAATAAAACTGATGTGTCAGTTGTAAGAGATTAAGTGGGGTTGACTATGCAACTTATAAAAGCATTAGAATTCTTGTGTCTGATAAATCTAGTGCCTTTAAAGATGTGAAAAATATTTTATTTATTTATAGACCTCTTCTGGAATGTTACATAGCTTGTTCTATACTAAAAATAATTTGTGTCAGAAAGAACTGGTCCTGTTTTGCTACCCCTGTTTATTGTTATGTTTTCTCAGGGCTCCTTGTAGTAGGACATAATGTGATTGCTGTTAGCCTTGTTGTTAATGTTCCAGAGCATAACACCTGTTAACACATATAATTTTGTGCTGTTTTACAAAGTAGCAGGGCATTATGCTTGTTTACTGGTAAATGTAGAAATAGGCAGTCTGGAAATCAGTTTCTAGTAATGTTGGTTCTCGCACATATAGAGCTCACATAACCCAACTGCAATAAAGCTAAACACATTGAATGCTATTTTATTATTGATGTCACTAGATGCATGAAAACATATAGACTGATTGGAGACAAGGACATGTGCTTTAAATGGGTATTTATTTAGGAAACTTGCTTAGCCTTGAGCAAATACTTTAAACTGACCTTTGCTTTAGCATATGCAGTGCTAACCAGCATGTATTCCAAAGTTTGAAGCGCAAGCAAAAAAATGGCATCTTGAATATGCTCTACATAAATAGCTTTATCAGTTTTTTTTTTCTAGAACCTGCATTTGTCTGTCTGTCCTATGTGGTCAATTGACTTTGTAAACAAATGTGTAGTTAGTCCATTATTCTGGGCCACCATTATTAACCTTTCATTTTTTGGTTCAGTTCACCTCTCCTTAACCATTCCTGTCTCATATCCTGATCAACATGAGGTTGTTGCAGGAGATCTCTGTACTTGTCACAATAGTTAATGCCTTTCCACATTCCGTTCCTTCTCATTTGATCATTTTCCTTATATTATTTCTCTTTTTTTGGCACATTCTGTTGCGGTTTGATTTTTTTTGGCTACTTCTTGTTTGATTTCTTTTCCCGCTTGACATCAGTATGCTTCTGCTAAACTAAGCAGGGAAGTCATCTTAGACTCCTTCTCGTTATCTTTTAAAACTTGCATTATGTTTGAACCCGGTGAGGTCAGCAGATGTGTATGCAGTCCCATGACTGCTGATATATATACATATAATCAGTTTCAAGAAGGCCCATACCACTTCCAGAACAAAGGATATATAATCTTGGTATATGCTAACTTTTATATATCATTTGATGATCTTGAAACATTTTTTTTGTTTTCCTGTCCAGATGATCCAATACATTTTGGGTAAAGTTAATTACTACAAAATTGTAAGTTAGAACAGGAAGAGCAAATTGTTTTAGCTTGGACTTTATTCCTAGATATCAAAGCTATTTTCAGTATTTGTTTTGGTCTTTTGAAGTATTCCTTACTGAGTTTTATTCACGTTTGTTCACTTTTATTGCTGATCCTTCATCAGTTCCAAAACATTTATATACTCTGTCTTGCTCAGTTTGCTTTATATGACATTCCTGTTCCAGATTGATATTTTCTTGGTGCTGCAATGTTCCTGCGTTAAATGTTGCTTTTGCACATTTATCAAGAGAAAATTAACCTATACATGTAAAGAAGGGTAGTACCCTTGTCACCTTCAAGGTAAACGTAGATAATTGGATGGACAGCTTCAAATTCTTTCCTTGTCTATCTTGTCTTGCCCAGGGAAATTTTGAATAGGGTATTTTTGTCTAGGCTTGAAATGGCTACTGCTTACCTGTGAACCTAAATGACATTCTTATATCATCTGAAAAAGTTGTAACCACTTGAAGTTGTGCTTTCAACACATCTGTTGAACTATACAGTTTTTAGTCATCCACAAAATATAGATTGCAAGTCTTTAAATAATGTTGTTTTCTGGGAGCCAAATTGTAACCATTGCCTAATCTGTTAAGTGAACAGCTTAAACACATTACGGGCAAGGCAAAACAACAGTGGTAACAAAGAATCACCCTAGAATATCCCCCTTTGAATTTTTATCCCTGGGATAATAACTTGCCCTTGTTATGGCACAGCTGTAAACTGGTTTGTCACTGTTTCGTGTTCACTGTACTGTAAATGATCATTGTAAGGTGTATCTTAGACATTTGTAAGCACTCTTTATCCATGAATCTGGTATGCTGTCAAATGTTTTTTGTAATCTATCCATGCCTTATTTTGATTCTTCCCCTTTTTGCTATTCTCTATTATGGCATTATTTAATAACAAATTATTCTTTTTTTCCCATTTTTACTTTGTTACCCTTTTGTTCTATTACCATGAATGAGTTTTTTTTTATAAATGACTATAAACTCTGTCTGCATCAATTCAAGTATAGAGTTTGTACATCGTTAGAAAGCAAGTTAGTGGTCTGTAGTTTTTAGGATGGCTTTACATGGTCATTGTTAAGGAGGAGTATCATTTTTCCTGTTGTTAATCAGGTTGGTGTCTGTTTGGAATGTGCATTTAAGAAATTCTTACTCAGAACTAAATCTTTGTATAAAGATGTTAGTACTTTTAGCCAGATGTTAAGCACTGCTTCTGGGCCTGGGGTGTTCCAGTTAGGCACTTTTCTTAATTTTGCTTCAATTTCTGTGGCTGTTATTCCATCCTATTTCATATCCTCTACATTTGAACTCCTTACTGCTTCTTTTAATTTTTCTAGCCATTCAGCATCTTTGTTGTCCCATAGGGTCTTCATAAATATTTCTCCAAAATTTGTCTATTTTTCTTCTTCTTCTTTCTATTCTTTTTGCTTTTTTCTCAGTTCTTTATAAACCTTTTTGAGTAAGCAATGACTTACTTATTTTGTGCTTTACCTTTATATTTTCTGCCTGTGCTGATATCTTTAGCTAATTATTTGCAATAGTGCATGATATATCCTGACCTGTTTTGATACTGTGCATTGCTTTTACCCCATATATCTTTCCAATTATTTTTGTTGATCTGTTTCCTCTTCTGCATTCTTCTAACAGTGACTCTTCTGATATTAATTGCTTTATAGTTTTCTCACTGCTTCCATGCTGGCATTCTGTTTCTTCCCTTCATTTTCCTTATTGCCATGTGCTTTTGTGGAAAGGCTTATCTGTTATTAATCTAACTGCCCCATAATGTATCCTTTTTACTTCTGTTATATCATATACATTTCTCTTAATAGTCTTAATTACTCTGTTCATCTGTTTTGTCAGACTTCTAACATTTTGAGTCTTATTTACTTTATCTAATGTATTTCTTTCATCAATCTTAATATGTCTGTCCATCTCTGTTAAATCAAGCAGCTCTTCTCTTAGATAATTTTCTTCTAAACTGAGAGCCCATTCTTTGCTCTCTGTTTCCGGGAGTCATTCTACAGAAAGTTCCAGAACATCTTCCTGTCACATATCCTCTTTAGTTGCATCCTACATCATCTGCTGCTCCTTCCTAGGGGAATTCATTGTCACCTCACTCTAGAACATTGCCTGCGTCAGAGTTGCCACTTTTTCCTGCTACTTTCCTTGCTGTGCTACTTCAGCTGAACTCTAGAGCATCATCATGTGGCAAGTCTTCTGATGCCTCCCACTCCATCTGTTTCTCCCTAGTTTGGGGAATCCCTTTTCCATCACGCTGTGACATTATCTTTGTTGGAATTTCTACACTATATCCTTCAATTTGTAGATAATCCATAACTTAACTTTATATTTCTTTAATGTCTCCATTACTAATCCTCTTTCTACTTTCCCTCTTTGTTTTCTTATTGTCCGGATGCCTTAAACTATATTTCTCTTCAAATATCTGTGATGCTGCTTTTTTGTATTGATCAGTTTTGCTTTCTCCACTGCATAAATATTGTGTACCATATCAGATCTCTTTTTCTTTCCCATGTCCATATTTCTTCTTCAGATATCTCCCACCCAACCTATTTCTTCTTAATTTGGGAATTCATTGATCTGATATTGTTAATCCTCATTCATTCCTTACGCATGGGTATCGGTTCCGACCTCGGAACCGAGCCGGCCATTTTCCAAGCTTGTGTCAGCTTCAAACTCTCGAGCTAAACTCTTACCCACAATCCCCCTCTCCCTGTTACCTCAGATTTCGTTTGCCACTTTGCCATTCGATCATGTCAAGCTGCTTCTCTTGAGCTAAGTGCAGTTATTTGTTGTTTGTTAGTCATTTATATTACTTTTCTGTCAGAAAAGTTTCTATTTCATTGTCTCTTACCCTATCGCATCTAGCAACCATATTTTCTTCAGGTTTTTCTTCTCTTTTCTCTATCTTTTTACCACAAGGTATTCTCCCCTTACCATCGTTGGTAATCTTTCCCTTTTTTCTCATACCTTCGGGTATTCATTTGTACCATTGCTGGTACCCTTTTCTGCTATCTAATTTGCTATTATGGCAGATAAGAAAGGTAGTCCGGGGTTTAAACAATGCTCTGATTGTGGACACAAGCTACCTACTTCTGATGCACAGTCTTTGTGTGTTTATTGTTTGGGGGCGTCCCACTTATCTGTTGACCCACCCTGTACTATTTGTGAAAACTTTTCAAATAGGACTTTGTTGGAAAGGAAAAACAAGCTGTTGCTGAAGGGACTTCTTAAATCTCCCTTTTCAGAGGCTATTTCTGGGTCAGAGGTCTCAATCCCTCCTAGAGCCCATAAGAAAATCTTGGATGTTCCTACCAAGGCTAAATCTTTGCATTTGTCCCTGGCTGAGGGCTCCGCCAACCAAAACCTAAAAAGGCTAAAGTTTTGGCTCCGGAGCTCACTCAGTCTGCCCCAGTGCTTTTGGTGCCTAGACCTTTGACACCGAGGCCTTCAGCTCCATTAGTGATCTCGGCTCTGTCTTCTCCTGCAGCCTTCACTATACCTGCACCGAGGGGCTCCTCGGTTCAGACTATTACCAGTGTATCTGCACCAACCGCTCAGTCGGTGCAGACCTTGACCATGTCGGCTCCGACAACTTACTCGGACCCGACGTCTTTGTTTTTGACTCCAGTTTTGTCGGTTCCAGCTTCGGTACCGACAACCACTTTGGCACCGATCCCTGTGTCGGCACAGACCATGACCTCGGCACCGATGACTTCTTCGGTGCAGACACCCGTAGTCCAGTCTCTCTCAACACCATTGTTCTTGGTGTGGACAGGTGAGATGGGCACCAAATTTGCCTCTACTGTGGATAGACCTGTTTCTCCCTCAGTCTCCGTGAGGTCCACTAGAAGCCTTTCCAAGCACGATGTGTTGTGTCTTGTGGATCAGGTGCTCTTGGCCAGAGGTATCCCACCCCCCCAGGACCTATCCTTCCTTGGGAGGTGATCACCCATCTCCAAAGATCCCTTCTTAGTCCCCTCCTTCATTGCCTTTGAAGTCCATGGATATAGCGCAGTCTTCCTCTTCTGCGGTTCCCTTTATAGATCTCACTAAGGAACCGCAGTTGCCTTCATGGCAGGAAAGTTTTGCTATGACCCAGGATGTCAGTTGTGACACGCATAGTTTGCTGCTCCACAGCCATCCAGGCACTCTGAGTCGGCAGGCTGAGCTACTTAGGGGAGGGGTGACCCTTGTCTTAGACATTCACTCCTCTTCAGGTGGACCAGCCTTCCAACTGATGGAGAAGGTTTTTGCTGCTGCTGGCGATACTGGACTGTCTATCCCTCTGCCCTCCTCTGGTACACTGGTTTCACAAGTCGCATCAAGTGGACACCGGGTGCAAGGGTCTCAGGACATATTCCCACAGGAAACCCCTTTTCCGCTGTCTTCCCCAGCTTCTCCCACTGAGGAAGTCCACCGGAAAAGTTCATGCAAGAGGAAACACATGGACTCTACAGAGGAGTCCCTCACTGAAGACACAGATTTTGATGAGGGGAGAAGGATCTCCTTGGTCACCCTCTGAGGTATCCTTTGGTGATATCCTCGAAATCCTGAAACAGAGAGGTGACTGGCAGTCCTCTAATCCGACCTCTGAGGAATCTGTGTTCCTGCAGGCCTTTCGCACCCTGCCCCCTACCTCCTGGGTTACCCCACCTGCCGATAAACTTGTCTGGCTTATTGTGCAGCATGCTTGGAAGGCACCTGACACCATCGAAGCTATTCCCTGGAGGCCTGATAAGATTTTGTCCCCTCCTGCTATGGATCCCCATTGGTCAAAAGGTCTTCCTGTGGATGCTTTGGTGGTGGCGGCCGCAACAAAAAAGGATCTGGCAGAAGAAGAAAGCCAGACTGTCCATCCACCTAACAACGAGTCCCGTGCCCTGGACAGGATAGGGAAGCACACCTTTGCATCAGCAACCTTTACTATCAGGTCCCTGAATTATATGGCACACTTTACCAGGCTTCAACGGGATCTGATTTTTGAGCTCTCTGAAACCTTGGCTGGTGCCGTGTCTGATGAGGTCCGTGATAAAGTGGCCTCTCAGCTGGCCACCATTGAGTCAATATCTAACTCCTCTATGCGACTGATATCTCACACATCAGAAGGAGCAGCTTGAGCAGCGCGTTCAGCTGCAGTCTTGAGACGACATGCCTGGATGTGCTTGTGCAATTTTGTGGAACCCTTTAAGGCTTCCTTTCTTAATGCTCCCATTGAGGCCTCCTCATTGTTTGGACCCAAAGTTAAAAGCACACTCGCCAGATGTGAACAGGACGGTAAGATCCTTTCTGCCATAGGTGTCTGTTATTCTTCCCTTCAACGTGCTTTCTCCCAAAACCAAAAGTGGGAAGATATGGTTCAAGAAATCTCAGGGTCCTTTCTGTGACACACAGGCCATGTCCTCCCCTAGATGCAGAGGGGGAAACTGACAGGGAAGACACTCCTTTTGGGGCAGAGGGGGTCCGTGTAACCAGGGTTCCAGGGATTCTTTCCCTGGCCAATCTTACCAGCGCTCCGGAAGAGCGGCCCAAATCCTTTACTCTGGAGGTAGTTGGGGGACGTTTCTCCTTGTACCCTTCTGCCTGGCTAACCATCACCACCGATTCTTGGGTACAAAGGATTATAACCAAAGGTTATTGTATCCCCTTCGATCTTTGTCCTGTCCCTTCAGAAAACCTTCCCGATGTTCCACCCAGTCAAAGAGAAGAAGCAGCACTAGAAATAGAAAAGCTGCTAAGAAAAAGAGTCATCTAAATAGTCCCTCCAGACTAGATAGGAACCGGATTCTACTCAAGACTATTTTTGGTGCCAAAGAAAACCGGGGACTGGAGACCAATTTTGGATCTCAGTGTATTGAACAAGTTTGTGAGAGTACAAAAATTCTGGATGGTCACAATACAGTTTATACTCCCGCTTTTGGAAAAAGACGATTGGATGTGCTCGATAGCTCTTCAAGATGCATACTACCACATAAAAGTGGACAGGCCATCAAGAAGATTTCTGCACTTCCGTGTGGGAGCCAGTCACTACCATTTCAGAGTACTGCCTTTCAGACTCTCTACAGCCCCCAGAGTGTTCACAAAGTGCATGGCAGTTGTCACAGCTCACTTGCAACTTCAAGGATTCCAGGTGTTTCCATACCTAGATGACTGGCTCATTTCCGCCCCCACCAGACATCTACTGGAAGAAACCCTGGCATACTCTCTCCTCGCTGCACAAAGGCTAGGCATAACCATAAACTGGCAAAAATCCAATCTCACCCCATCTCAGTCGACAGAATTCATATGGGTTATCTTTGACACAAAGAACTGCAGAGCTGCTATTCCAGAGGACAGAATTTTAAGGATAAAACAACAACTGATTCCAATCCTTTCAAGGGAAAATCCACAGTTCACTCCGTTCTACAGCTGTTGGTTTCCATGGCAGCTTCAATCACCACTGTCCCCCTGGCCAGGTTTTACATAAGGCTTTTACAATGGCTGCTGCTCACCCAATGGTATCCCTTTCAGCATCCTCTTTCAGCCATGATTTGAGTAACCCACAGGTGCAAACAGGATTTAAATTGGTGGATGACACACAATCTGTCACAATGGTCTCGCCCCTTCTTCCCCCAACAACCCAAGGCCACAGTGACCACGGACGCCTCCCTGATGGGGTGGGGGAGCTATGTCAGAGACAGACAGTCCAAGGCACTTGGTCCAAACTGGAGGCCCATCTGCGTATAAATGTTCTAGAGCTGAGGGCGGTGCTTCTGGCATTGCAAGCATTCCATCCCCTGCTGCCGTCTGGGACAATTGCGATTCAATCAGACAACATGGTGGTGGTCTGGTACATCAACAAGCAAGGTGGAACCAAATCTTACCCTTTGTCGAGAGGCCATGAGGATATGGCAATGGGTGATGGCTACCGACCATTTTCTTCTAGCAATGCACATTCTTGGTAGTTCCAACATGATAGCAGACAGACTCAGCAGGTGCATTCTTCAACCTCATGAGTGGTCCCTGAATCCCTTGATAGCAGTGGAGATCTTCCACTGCTGGGGCCATCCTTGTTGCGACTTCTTTGCATCCCCGACCAACTACAAATGCAGCAACTACTTCACCCTGATTCCCCCTCCGGGACAGTCACCCAGGGATGCTCTAGTCCACGATTGGCCCTCAGGTCTTCTTTACTCATTCCCACCCTTTCCCCTCATTCCCCAGTTTCTGAAGAAAGCCTGTCGGTTGAAGAGCAAGGTGAACCTCATAGCACCATATTGGCCTCAACAGATTTGGTTCCCCTTTCTTTGGCGTCACCTACTAGATCGACCATGGATTCTCCATCCAATCCCGGAGTTGATCTTACATCCACAGAACCTGATTCATCCCAACTTGAACAGCCTGAAGCTCATGGCTTGGCTACTCCACTTCCCTTGATTGCCAGTCAGAATGATCTTCCTTTACCAGTACGTGACATTCTCATTGCATCTCATAAGTCTTCCACTAGAATTACTTATTTGAGCAAGTGGAAAAGATGTACCTGTTGGCTGAAAGATAAACAAGTAGATCCCTTTTCAGCACCAGTGTCGATAATACTAGACTATCTGGCCAACCTTTTCCAATCAGGTCTATCGACCTTTACCATTAGACTTCATTTGGCTGCAATTTCTAATTTTCATGAGGGTGTCCAAGATTCCTCTCTTATGTCCCACAAATTATGCAAGACCTTCATAAAAGGTGTGAATCATCTGAAGCCACCTTTTAGAGAACCTATTCAACCATGGGATTTATCATTAGTTCTACAAGCTCTGACAATGCCACCTTTTGAACCAGCCTCTTCTTGCGACCTCAAACATGTCATGGAAAACCTTGTTTTTGGTCACCATTACTTCTGCCAGACGTATTTCTGAGCCTCAAGCTTTAGGTATTAAGAATCCATACTTGATTTTTCATAGAGATAGAGTGTCTCTGAGAACTAATACATCATTTCTGCCAAAAGTAATCTCTGAAATGTCCATTAATCAAACCATTGAATTGCCAGTTTTCTTTCCCAATCATTCAAACAGAGGAGAGTATTGCCTACATACCCTAGATATCCACAGGCAAATCCGTTTTTACTTAAACAGAACTAGGTCCTTTCGTAAATCTGACCAGTTATTTTTGACCTTTTCTGGACCTAGATTAGGATCTGCTGTTGCTAAGGTCACATTAGCTAAATGGTTGAAGGACTGTGTGACCTTCATCTGTACACAATGCAATATCTCATTGCCTGCTACCATGAAAGCTCATTCAACAAGGTCAGTGGCAACTTCTGCTGCCTTCCATGCCAGAGCTTCTTTACATGACATCTTTGCAGTTGCAACTTGGGCTACACCTCATACCTTCATCAATCATTACTAATTGGATTTGGCCTCCAGGGGAAGAGCATCTTTCGGTTCTATGGTGACCTTAGTGACCACCTTATTACCTTTATTATAAAACACAAATGTCCAACTACAAACCCCCCCCCTAACTAGACTAGTTAGGAACAGCAAGAATTTTGTCCCAGACCAATTTCTTGCAGACCTCAAAGCATGTAACTGGTCCATCCTAAAAACTCTACCCTTAGATGAGAGTGTATCATACTTTAATGACACCTTCCTCAAGATACTTGACTCTCATGCTCCTAAGCGACTTACTAGAACTAAGGAACGTATCGCACCTTGGCTAACAAAAGATACTAAAACTAAAATTAAACTCAGAGACCAGGCCTGGAACAAATGGAGAACCACAAAAACCCCCCTAGATCGCATCAAGTTTCTGCAGCTTAGAAATTCAACCAAAGCAGCCGTTATGTCTGATAAAAAACAATATTTCTGTCACCTCCAAGATAAACATCAGTATAATCCTAAAAAATTCTGGGCTGGTTTCAATCACCTCCTTCATCCAGGTAAATCTACCACCCCCACCCCTGAAAAACTCATGGATAAAGATCCAAGCGAAATAGCCAACACTTTTAATTCTTTTTTTACTGAGACCATCCAGTCCCTCGCCAGTCAGCTTACTACTTCTCCCTCGGCTGCAACCTTAACCAAAGACCCAACTCAACCTGCCTTCAACCTACAACCTACCTCTACCTCCTATATTCGTACCCTCATGAAAAAACTTAAACCAACCACCCTAGCGGCTGACTTACTCCCAGCCAAATACTTACAAATAGCATCTGATGCCATAGCCTACCCTGTTTCAATCTTGATCAACCGGACCATTTCTGAAGCTTCTATTCCCTCAATCTGGAAAACCTCTTATATCATCCCTCTCCATAAAGGAGGGTCCTCCACTGACACATCTAACTATAGACCCATAGCTATACTGTCTCCTCTAGCCAAAATTATGGAACGCTGCGTTCACAAGCAACTCATTACCCACCTCACACAAAATAACCTCCTGTCCAACACCCAACACGGCTTTCGCCCCCATCATAGCACAACCACTGCTCTCCTCTCCTTTGTTGACTCAGTCAACCACAACCGCAATAATAAATTAATATCCTCTGCGCTCTTTCTAGACCTATCGAAAGCATTCGATATGGTCAATCACCAACAGTTGCTCCACACACTGGAAACCTTTCATCTTAGCAAACCAACCATAAGTTGGTTTAATGCCTACCTCTCTTGTAGAAAACAGGCGGTTCAGTGGTAAAACAGGCTCTCAGACCTACTCCCCACTAATATCGGTGTTCCCCAAGGATCTATTCTCGGTCCCCTTCTTTTTTCCATCTTTATAAATGGTCTACACTCTATCATTCCCAAAGCCACCTGCATTCAATATGCAGATGACTCTACCCTGATCTGCTCTGACGTCTCTCTCGCCAAACTCCAAGTCACAACCCAAAACTGCTTTTCCATAGTCGAAAAATGGTTCTTGGAACTAAAACTCCTACTTAACCCAACCAAAACCAAATTACTTCTATTTTTCCCCACTCCAGTTAGCGCCCAAGGAATAGAACCTCCTAACACCCACAACCCAACCTTTTATGTGTCCTCCAACAATGGTACCATAATCTATCCTGTCTCCCACATCAAACTACTAGGGGAGACCATAGACCACAAACTTAAATTTGATATGCATGTAAACCTGACCATTAAGTCGGTCAATAAGAAACTTGGGTCCACGTATAGAATAAAGAACTTCTTAACCCCGCACACCAAACTAACCATCGCCCGGACCCACCTCCTCTCCACACTCCTTTATGCCTCCCCGATATTCTCCTTCCTTCACAAGAGAGAGCTCAATAAACTATCTACTACCTATAACCACATAGCCAGATTCATAACTGGAATGCCCTATCGCACCCATCACTGCCTAAATCTAAGGACACTGGAATGGCTAGAACTGCCCAACATTCTCAAACTCAAGCAACTCACTGAGGCATTTAAAATTATCAACCATCCAGATAAAACCCCCTCACTGAACAAAATACTTACCCCCTACTCCAACCTTACGTCCCTCAGGTCATCCAAAAGTCTACAAGTGCTGACCATTAAATCTAACAACTCGGGTGGTGAAGCTCTATATGCCAATTCCATTGGCAAATCCTGGAATGCCCTCCCAAACAACCTAAGACTTATGACCTCTCTGCACCAATTTAAAATACACCTTAGAGCTCTCCTAAAGTCCCAGTGGCTATGCCCCTGCTCTAATCCTGACTACTAGCTAACGTCCCTGGCTCACCTAGGCCTACCTAAGCCTCTACCCAATCCAAAACCTTAAGGGTCCACAATGTAGCCCTGTTAGTCCATCTTTACAAGTCTGTATCTCTTTTAAACTATATATATAACTACTTGCTTGCTTTATTTTGCCTATAAACGTCAGTGTATTTACTTGCTTCAGCTTTGTCCTTGTATTTGTTTATGTACCTCTGTTCTTGGAGCTTTTCTCCCCGGGCCTCCACTGAAAATGGACATGTATCCAGTTGGACTAGCCCGGTCAACAAATGTAAAATAAATAAATAAATAAATAAATGGTGCTCAGGAAGGTCCTTCCATGAGAGCCTCCCAGAAATAGAGGTAGCTGGGGACTCTATCCTATGCGTAAGGAATGAACGAGGATTAACAATATCAGATAAAGAAGTTACGTCTTACCATAACGTTCCATCTGTATTGTTGAGCTTCGTTCAGGAATTACGACCCCCCCCTTCCTTCCCCCTCCTGTGGTTTCTAGTGGATCTCACCATCCAGCTCTCTTAGGTTATTTGACCAGAGGTAGCCTCTACCTTCTTTGACTTGCAAACTCAATCTGAGGTAACAGGGAGAGGGGGATTGTGGGTAAGAGTTTAGCTCGAGAGTTTGAAGCTGACGGGAGCTTGGAAAATGGCCAGCTCGGTTCCGAGGTCGGAACCGATACCTGTGCGTAATGACTGAACGAGGATCAACAATACAGATGGAACGTTATGGTAAGACATAACTTCTTTTTCCATCATGCTGTGACATAACCTGTGTTAGATTTTTACTTTGGGATTTTGTTAATGTTCTAAAAGTATTACACGTTTGCTGTCATCCTCCTCCTTGGGATTGTGTTGATGTTCTAAGCTGCTGCTTTTTCTTCATTCCCCTTGGGACTTTGTTGATGTTCTGAAGGCATTATACTGCTGCTCAGTAGCTTTGTGCTGATTTACAGAAAGTCTTTAACAGTGATGCCATTATTATAAACCACTTGATGTATGCACTGATGTAATAGCTTGTTTTGTTATGATTTATGTAGACATACTGGGTGTAACTATTGAGCCAGGCATTACACCTGCGCACCAGGTTCTACACAATTGGGCTGATCTCTCATTTGGGCATCGTCTCAACGAAAAGTCCATCCTATCGCCCTGCCAGTCTTAAACCTTCAATAACATGACTTAAACACTGTTCGGAGATCAAAGAGCTTCTGAATCAAGAGTTCAGAGTCATGTCATCATGTCAGTATCATTCTGGCCAACAAGAAAGTTGGTTCCAAAGGTGGTAGGGCCTCCTCATGGCTCTTGACCATTCCTAGTCCTTCCCCTGGCTCTTCCCTAGCTCGCCACACAGTGTGGATGCTGTTCACACAGGTAATCCTCCAGCTAGGCCACTGTCTTCTCTTCGATTCTGACTTCACACTTGGTGGAGATCATCTTCTTGGTTTCACACATCTCTCCAGGTTCACCAGCTTCCATCTGTGCCCCATCCCCGATAGCCACTGTCTCACGGATGCCTCCCTGGTGGGGTGGGGGCTCCAGGGCAGGCAGGATGGTTTCATGGGACGTGGCAGCAGTTCAGTCATCTGCACACTTAATGTCCTGGAGATGAGAGCAGTGGGGCAGTGCTTCTCAACGACTTCTTTCTTCCCGTGGGGCACAATTGCAGTCCACACAGACAACATGTCTGTAGGAGTGTATATCAACCAAACAAGGAACCACTAAGTCCTACCTTTCTGTCGTCAGACTATGGCACAGCAATTCTGTCACTCCTCCTCTCATCGTGGTCTGGTAGCGCGCATCCCTGAAACCAACACTGTAGTAGATTATTCGATTTGAGCTATGCTAATCTCGAGCCTCTCTCACAGTCTTCTAAGCAATCTATAATTTTGGAAATTTTTCTGGAAGCGGGGTGGATTGCTGTTGCGATCTTTTGCCCCTCCCAAAACAGCAAATCTCTTTTTTTCTTCTGTCCTCCACCAGGCCATCCCCATCCCCCGCCTGACTGACCCAGGGATTGGCTACTTCTTTTTTATGCCTTCCCTCCCAGACCTCCTGATCCTCAAGTTATCCAGAAAGCTTTTTGGAGGTTTTTCTCTGATTCTCTATTGCCCTACTGGCCTCGACAAGTTTGGTTTCCTCCTCCCATCACCTTTTTTGGTGCAGCATCAGCATCTGGACCCAGTGCCAGATCTTCTGATTCACCAATGGGGTCTTTTGATCTATTCCTTCTTCTCACTCTCAAGCATCAGTTGCTCCACTTCCCTTCCTAGCCGATTCTTCCTTTGATCTCTTCTCCAGTAGAGTTCATCATAGTAACCAGTTCAAATCCTCTACCGGAGGGGACACACAGAAGCTGAAATGCTTCTACTTCTGCTAAGGGCTAAAGAATATTGATCCTTTCTATTGTGTTTGAAACGCATTTTGTGGATGACATTATATTGGCTGCAACATTCATCCTGACATTGACACCATAGTTTGGAGGAAGACTTTCTTGTAAGGATTTTTCTGAGTTTATTCCTAAAGTCTGAAAAACTGAAATGCTGTTAATGTACTTTATTCTCAACTCTGAGCTTTGGATAAAGGCACTGATCAAGTTGTATGAGATTTCCACAACATATCTAGGGATATATATTCATAATCAGGTTGTGTTACTAAGTATCCTACACCTGGGAGACACTGTATACAGACTACAGAATTTCTAATGCAGCAACAAACAATGAGCTGAGAGAACCTCTAGTTGTGAGAATTGGGAAATAGTAGTTGTGAATTTGCATATCCAGTTTTGATCTATCATACTGCCTTTTGCAAATTATATATATATATGTATATATATACATATCTTTGGCATCTGGCATTTATCAATGAGGACTGGACATAACCAGTGCATAATATATGCATACATTGCCCAATTTTTATTGATTTAGGGCTAGTTGTTAAGGAGTTGATAATGATTCAGTATTGGAATATAATGCATATAAAAATAAGTCAGTCTAATAAAAATTGTTAAAAATAAGTCAGTAAGGTATTAAAAAAAGTAACTTGCTAAGCCTAATGAAGTGAGAAAAAATGTAGATTAAATTTAAACTAGTAAAATGTTATTAATATATTTTACTAAATGCTGATGGGAAAACAAAGGAAGCATCTACTATATCCATTTTCAGTATGACTGTATAGTAATAAACAAGTAGTCTCACATCAAACTTTATGCAGTTAGATTTATACTTAAGAATTCTGATTAAAAAAAGGTAAAGTTTCAGATTTTTAAAACAGGAAGTGAAAGCAGTTGCTGTAAAGTGAGTAGATATATTTGATTCTTTGAAAAATAAAAGAATGCATAGAACTGCGGTCAAATTTTCTTAGTATGTGTGGAATTTGTGTTCTCTGGTAATTAAGCTGGGCAATAGTCACAAGTCAGTGTTTTTTAGGTTTATAAGTAGCAAAGTATGATGTCCTTCTGTTCCTGTGTTGCAGTATTCTTAGTGTGGGATTCCCCACCTCAGGCGACGTGAACGTCAGCTCCTATACAAAAGCTTAAGCCTGGTTGCTGTAGGTGCGTGGGATGTCACACATAGGGCCATAAACCAAGGACCTTAAATATGACGTCTTCATGCACAGACCCCAGAACTTTTCAGCCACGGATGATGTCACATTGATCATTTCACTCCTTTACTCGAAGACTTCTAAAAAGCTAAGTACCCCATTGGGGAATTTTTCCATCTCTTTTGCTTGAGCTTGGTTAGCTGTAGTTATCATTAGCTGATGTCATCTAAGAAGGGCAAATGCCATTGCTGGTGTCAGATACTGCATAAAGATACACATGACCATTGCGTCTTTTGTCTAGGAAAGGAACATGACCATACGGCTTGTTCCATTTGCCAATCCTTTTTTCTGAAGACTCCTCGTAGCCGTCTGGCTGCCCTTAACTTATATTTAGAGAACCAAAGACTCAAAAATCTTGCGGTCAGGATGGATCCTGAATCAGCCATTCTGACTGAACCACTGTGGAAAAACAGTTGGACGACTGACTGGGACACCATTACCTGAAGCCCAGGCTCCAGAACCCAGGCCTTCTCCCAGACCTATGTCTTCTAAATGCAAACAAAAAAAAAAACAAACACCTGACTCCTACCCCTGAAGGGGTCCCAGACTGGCAATAATTTACCAACTCCTTGATGCAGGCTTTTATGGCTCTTAGACCCACAACCTCTTCCCCTTCCACTATTCCAGTGCTTAGTCCTAGGCCTGCTTCTGCTACATCTCTCACCTTGAAGTAAATGCACACACAGCCAGGAAATGGAACAGCTTGTTGTAAGTTCACCAAGGCAGATTCAGTAAATCCAGGTAGGCACCAAACGAATTCAAATAATTCCTTTGTTCAGAACCACAGAATAATAACATGTGTGTTATTATTCTGTGGTTCTGAATAAAGGAATTATTTGAATTCGTTTGGTGCCTACCTGGATTTACTGAATCTGCCTTGGTGAACTTACAACAAGCTGTTCCATTTCCTGGCTGTGTGTGCATTTACTTCCTGGTTTGGTTCTCTGCTGTTTGTTGGACTTCTCTACATCTCTCACCTTGCCTACAGACCAAGAAGGAGAGGAGGATTTAGAATCCTATTAATCATCTTCTGATGAATCTATTTCTTATGCCTGAGTTCCAACCTCCCCTCTGGAGTACTATTCCCCATACGAGGAATCTATTGAAGGAGACTCCCCACCAGAGGATATCACCTTTGGGGAAACAATTACAAAAATGAAAGAATACTTCAAATGGGACACTACCCAGATGACTGATACCCAGAGGAGGTATTTTGAACTTTTTCAACTGGATTCTCCCTCCCCGTCAGCCATCCCACCTGTCTTACCTGCCTATCTGGATGCTTTCACCTCTGCATTCAAGAATCCAGACTCACAACCACCTGCTTCTAAGAGACCAGACAGGTTCTACAAAGTGCCTGATGACCAGAAATTCTTGGTAAAGCCTCCCCTGCAGTTATTGCTGTCTCCCCTGATAAGCAATCTAGACTAATAAGGATAGTAAAAGCATGGACAGGATTTTGGAAAAAAGTGTATACCTGCTCCACCCTGGCCTTCAGAGTTATCAATTACCAAACTCACATGATAAAATATGCCTTGGATCTAGTATCAAAAGCTTCCACTCTCTTGGCTACCACCGCTGACCACCTTGCCAAAACTGACATAGCATCTAAACCACCCCTGGCTTCTCAGGTAGCCAGACATTCCATTGGGTGCAGTTTTGATGCCGCAGAGGCCTCCGCTGGATCTGCAGCTTCTGCTTCAGTTCTCCACAGATACTCTTGGCTTCACCTCTAACCACTCCTAGAGGATTTCAAGTCAAAATTTCTAGATGCCACATTAGACCATAACCTTTTGTTTGGCAAACAATCAGCAGAACTTTTTTAAAATCTGCAGAAAAAAAAATAAGGAGCTTCAGGACATCAAGCATTTGCTTGTATCTCCCATTCCTAAAACTACAGGAATTATCCTGCAAAGACTTCTTTTGTCAGGAGAACCCCTTCCTCTGCCACCCCCTCCTCTACCAGGCATAGGAGAGGAACCAGGAGGCAAACCTACTCCAGACCAGTTACCACTCAACCTTCTCAAAGGCCTTTTCAGGACAGAAGTGGACGCAGCAATGCGTGACTGCCTTGCCCACCTACTTTTGTCAGCCCGCCTCCCCCACTTCCTCCCCTTTTGGAAAACCATCACATCAGACCACTGGGTACTGACTATCATTCAAAATGGATATTTCCTTTCTTGGAAGGAAAAACCCATTCAAAAGGCCCATCCCCTTTCCTCCCAAAAATCAAATCTACTTCACATACTACTAGACTTCTTAAGATTAGGGACAATAGAACCTGTCCCTCCAGGGCAGGAAGGAAAAGGATTTTACTCAATAGTTTTTCTGGTCCATAAAAAAGATGGGCCTTGGAGACCAATACTGGATTTATCCTTCCTAAATCTTTTCCAAAAAGTCTCATTATTCAGGATGCTATCCCTTCAAACTCTTTGCCCTTTAATACCAGCCCAGACCTTAATTGCCACTCTAGATCTAAAGGAAGCTTATCTCCATAGTCCCATAAAACCCTCCAACAGGAAATTCTTATGTTTTACTGGACCCTGCTCTCATTTTCAGTTTACAGCCTTGCCCTTTGTTTGTCTACTGCACCCAGTGTATTTACAAAATGCCTAGCCCCAGTCATTACTTACTGCAGGACCAAAATTGTCCAAATCTATCCATACCTAGATAATATTCTCCTTCTAGCAGAAACAGAAGACCTCCTGCAAAATCATCTCAGGCTCACCACTTCCCTATTACAAAACCTGAGTTCCACCCTCAACCTACACAAATCTTCCTTACTCCCGCAGCAAGACAAAATTATTCTAGGCTGCAGGATCAGGACAGACCTGATGTGGGCTTTCCTCCCCCAGGACAAAGTCCTGTCACTCTCCAATCACTTCCAAAACCTATTACTAGTTCCTCAGATATCTGCAAGACAATTCTTGCAACTCCTGGGGCTGATGGCAGCCACCATCCTATGCTTCCCCTAGCCAGAATGCATATGCGAAAGTTCCAATGGTATCTGAAAATTGTGTGGTCACAACACCAATACTCCCTAGATCAATACATTACCATTCTATCCTCCTTCAAAACAGAACTAAGGTGGTGGATTCAACAAATACTTCACAATTCGGGCCTTCCACCTCAAATCCCCTCCCCAACCCAACTTATACATACAGCTGCATCAGACCTAGGGTGGGCAGCCACCTTCAAAGGTTTCAGGGTACAGGAGGCATGGAATCCTACCCTTCAAAAGAAGGGAAATAACTGCAGTTTTTCTGGCCCTGGAGGCATTCCTTCCTATCCTCCAACCTGGCCCTCTTCATATATTCACAGACAACACCACAGTAATGTGGTATCTCAACAAACAAAGAAGGACCAGAGCTTATCTCCTATGCTGGATAACTTTACAAATTTGGGACTTCGCCTCCAGGCACAACTTAACCCTGCAGGCCTCCTACATCCCCTCTCAGGACAACAAAAAAGTGGATATTCTCAGCAGAACATCCTCTCTTCACCATGAGTGGATGTTGAACAGGGAGACCTTTCTAGACATTGTCCACCAGTGAGGCACACTTCAAGTGGATCTGTTTGCCCCCCCCCCCCCCAGAACAGACAGTTGAGCAAATTCTGTACCAAGGATCACTCTCCACTTGCCTGGATGGTGTATGCCTTCAGCATTCCATGGAAGGGACTGTTTCTATATGCTTTTCCACCCTTCCCACTAATCCAAAAGGTCCTACTGAAAATCAGGAAGGAGAAACTAAAAATCTTGTTGGTGACTCCCTACTGGCCAAGGCAACACTGGTTCCCCCTACTTCTCTCATTAGCCAAGGGCAATCACCACAAGTTACCCCACAAGATGGACCTACTCACACAACAAAAGGAAACTCTAATTCACCATCACCTACAGATGCTAGGACTAACACTTTGGGTGATAAACTTCTAATCCCTTTCAGACATTACTACTCGGAGAATGTGCTTACAGTTCTGAGGGAGGCCAGGAAACCTGCTACTAGGAAATCATACTTATCAAAATGTGAGAGATTCTCCAAATGGTGTCTACATAAGGACAGGGACCCTAGCCAGGCAGAACCATCCCTAGTTCTTGCATATGTGTGTGATCTCGTTAAGGATGACCTTTCCTACTCTTCAGTGAAAGTCCACCATTCAGCCATTTCTGCTTGTCTACCTCTATATCCTTCCTTGCTATCCAGGCTGGATGTAAAACTTTTCCTGAGAAGGGTCTTACACATCAGACCCCCTGGAAAACCCATCCCACCACCATGGGAGCTAAACTTCATTCAGGAAAAACTAACACTGGCCCCATTTGAGCCAGCTAGTACTGCTATGCTCCAAATGTGTACGTGGAAGACTGTACTACTGGTGGCCATTACTTCCACTAGGAGAGTGTCAGAGTTACAGGCTCTCATGACCTGCCCCCCACTACACTACCTTCAACAAGGATAGGGTGACCCTATGCACTAAGCCTTCCTTCATGCCTAAAGTGGACAATGCACTGTCCTTAAACCAATCCATTCACCTGCCTCCCTTCTTCCCCTCTCCAACTAACAATAGTGAGAGGATTCTCCATTCCCTGGATGTGCACAGGCAACTTAGATTGTACCTAGACAAAACTAAGTCCTTCAGAAAATCTAGCCAACTATTTGTTTCCTTCCACCCCAGGGGTCTGGACAAGGCAGTCTCCAAACAAACTATTCTATGTTGGATCAGAAAATCCATTTCCTTCTACTACTCACACTAAGGCAAGCACTTACCCCAAGGGGTGAGAGCTCACTCTACCAGAGGCATGGCTACTTGCAAAGCCTTCCTCAAAGGGCTGGACACAGCATCCCTTCTGGATGCAGCCACCAGGTCCACAATTCACATCTTCACCAAACACTACAAATTGGACCACGTCTCCAGAGCCAGGGCAGGTTTTGCTAGAGCAATCCTGCAGGGGTTTCTGGAATCTTCCATTTCTACCTTCACCCTTCCCTCTAATTAAGCTGTGGTACTCTCCCACACTAAGAATACTGAGATATAGGAATAGAAGGGCATAGAATAGTTGTGTAAAATCTTACCATAACCATAGATGTCCATCTCTTCCATGTTGCAGTATTCCTTCCCTCCTTCCAACCCCCTGTATTTATTTTGGACTATGGACATGACTCTTAGGCACTAGGAAGCTCTACCCTAGACCAAGACCAGACTAGCCAGCATGCAACACTTGACACTTCTGGCTGACATCACTTGTTATTCTCTTTGGGACTGTCTGACTGGCCTTCAAGTTCTGAGGTCTGTGCGTACAGACGTCACATTTAAGGTCCCTAGTTTATGGCCCTACGTGTGATGTCCCACACACCTACAGCAACCAGGCTTAAGCTTTTGTATAGGAGCCGACGTTCGGATTGCCTGAGGTGGGGTATCCCACACTATAAGAATACTGCAACATGGAAGAGAAGGACATCTATGGTTATGGTAAGATTTTACACAAATATTCTTTGCTAAAGCCAAATGGTTGTAAAACAGGCAGCCACAATACTAAGAGTACAGTTTCTTGGAACAGGATAATTCATCAAGTGTATAGTTGCCCATTCTTGATGGCAAAGTGAAACAGTTTGATTGCATGTATGATAGTAAAAGCCCCAGATGTATGTCATTCATCAAGTGTTTATGTTTTAGGTTTCATTTGTGCCAGATACTATATAGGAGTACTTTAGATCTGCCTATAGCTTTCCATAAAGAAAACATTGATTTTTAAACCCCTGGGCATTAAAGATTAGTTGCTTTCAGCCTTTTTAAATAAAAGAAGGCAATCAACTGCCTTAGTCCAAGAATGTAGTTTGAAAACATAATTTTGGTTTGAACCAAATCCATTGGAAACCAGTAGAATAAGAATGCAGAGTATAATATGATTTCTTTTAAATTGTATTTGATCACCGTATCCTTAACAGTTCAAACATGAAAAAGATTTCAGTTTTTCCTGTACGATGCCTCACATCTGTGTCTCAGAAGATTAAAATAAGAGTGTTCTAACTTAAAGAAAAATGACCTGATCTCAATGTTTGAAAAAGATGGAAGTACTAAAAGTAATTGTACAGTGATAATGAAAAAGAATGGTTTAACAATTTCAAAAATTAACAATAAGAAAATTCTACAATCTCAGGGCTTCTAGGTTTAGGAAGGTTTAATACAAACTAATTTGTAGATGTGCATATCATTTCCTGAGGATGGGTTCATAGCACTATGATTTGTGGAGGCCAGCCTATCAAGTCATTGATTGGTCAAGATTGCTAAATTACATACTTTATTTCTGCAGCATATTTTTGATAGAGAGCAATTCTTTGATTAGTGGTATTGATTAAACAGTCTTTAGCAAGAAAAAGATGCTGCAAATGATAAACTCCTGATTTGACTGTTTTAAACATGCAAAGATTTGCCTCTAGAAGAACCCACATGCCATTATCAAATGGAGCATTTATAATTTTGTGATCTATAATGTCCCAGAAAAATTCCGATTCAGCATCATAATAAATTCAGTCTGTGGCTTGAAAAGGTAAACTCCAGAGGACACTCCATTTTGTTGACAGTAAATAGGATGATTGTCCAGGAAGGTGACATATATGTTCTTTTCTCTTTTCATGATCTGTAGTTGATATAATCTTTAAATCCAAAAGTGTAATATATTAAGGCATTTTGGAGATGTCCACAAAGCTTTTACTAATATGGAACAGATAGGGTTAAATAAATATTAAGAATTCTGCTTCATGGATCCTAAGATATGATAAATTAATAGTTCTGATAAAAAAATAACAAGAAATGGCAAATGTGATCATGACAGTTGATAAAAATTAGTGAGCAGGAAGTGGAAATCTAAAACTGAATAGTAAATCACGATGGTAAAATATATTTTTGATAAGGTACAGGAGACAGAAACAGATTTGCTAAGACAGATTCTTGTCATACACTTATTTTGGTGGCTGTTATGGTATACACATAAGCAGGCCTTGTACTGAAACCTAAAAACAGATCCAGATGTGTTTGTAGCACTTTTTATTGGTAAAAATTCATGAAGTATTGAATTGTAAGGTTTTTGTCAAAATTAGTTAAGACTGAGGTCATTCCAGCAAGATTGACCCCAAAGTATAAAACAAAAAGGCTATAGAAGCAAACAACAAAATCTTTATTAAACTCTGTAGCAATTCGGCAAAAAGCCTTCAAGGACTAAAACAGTAACAGATGTCACCTTCATATCTTTTATACATAACAAACCAATTAAAAAATCAAACAATAAAACAATTATATTTAAATAACCATTAAATGACACTTAAAATACCTATTACTTATTTAAAAAAACTAATATTTTTATATTAAAACATACGTGTCCAGTTACATTCTATATTTAAACCTTTTAGTATCAAAGTGTCATATTTTAAAATGCACAGTTTCTTTATAAAATAATTTGCTCTAAGATAGTCCCTTGTAATAAAAGGGCGTTACTTTGATGGTACTGTTTGAAATGAGATGCAGCTACACTTTCTGTTTTTTTTTTTTTTTATCGATCGTATATGTTCTTGTAGCCTACATTTAACAGCTCATTTACTTTCTCCAACATAAAATACATTGCATAGACATCTGAGGGCATAAATTATGCCCTCAGTATTACAAGTGAATCTATTAGTACTAAAAAGGAATGTTATTAATCCTATCAAAAAATGAACTATATTTCTAAAACTACAACACTTACCACACAAGATAGTGCCCACCACTAAAGTATCTAGAAAAAAGATCACATGTAAAGTAGGAAGAACAAAACAGTTATGTACCAACGTCTCCTATACTATGTCCCTTTTTATAAGATATCAAAGACATATTATTAATTAAATAACATAATTCTTTATTTTTTGCCAAAAGGCACCAGTAATACTTCAATAAATTAAACACCATGTCTGAAAAGACACTATAGGTAGTAACAAAATAAATACCTCATCTGATGTTGTAAATCTTCATTCATTCATTAAGGTTAGGGCTTCGGTTCCGTCCTCAGAACCGATACGGCCCATTCACAAGCCTGCGCCAGCAAAAAGCTCTCAAGCTAAAACCTACCCATAGTGCCCCTCTTCCAGTCTCTCTAGATCTTGTTTGCCTCATTCCCTACAAGATGTGTCAAGGCAGCGCTCTCAAAGTCAAGCATTCTCATCGCCTATTCACAAGATTTTAGAATACCTCACTACCTTATTACACGCAGAACCCCCAGACTGGGCAAAGCTGTATCCAGATTAACTCTGTCGAAATGGCTTAGGAATGCTATCACTTTCATCCGTCTACAAAACAAAGTACCCTTGCCTTCAAAAGTCAAGGCTCATTCCACTAGATCAATAGCAACTTCAGTGGCTTTTTTTCCATGGGCGATATCTGTGCAGCAGCCACTTGGGCAAGACCGCATACATTTATCACTCATTACAAATTGGATATGGCCTCCAGGGGAAGAGCATCCTTTGGTTCGATGGTGCTCAGGAATATCCTTCCATAGGGCCACCCAGGATGCAAGTAGCTGGGGATTCGGTCCTAATCGTAAGGAATGAATGAAAATTTGCAACATCAGATAAAGAAGTTATGTCTTACCATTGTAGATCTTCATTCATTCCTTACTCCCTGCCCTCCTTCCCCCTACCTGAACTCCTGGTGGACTGTGGGGTCCCGTTATACGCTAGGGTATCTGATCAGACAGGGCCTCCAATTTGTCTACCTGTCCTTCTTCTTTTTAACACCTTTGTGCAGGGCAGGCAAACTCAATCTGAAGAGAATGGAAAGAAGGGCACTATGAGTAGGCTTTAGCTCGAGAGCTTTTTGTCTGGCGCGGGCTTGTGAATGGGCTATGTCAGTTACGAGGACGGAACTGAAGACCTAATCGTAAGGAATGAATGAAGATCTACAACACAGATGGAGCATTATGGTAAGACATAACTTCTTTTTTTAGATCTACTTTCAACTGCTCTATTTCCAGTCATTTTAAGAACCTCATGAGGTTGTGTAAATGTATGCTTATATTCATTTCCTTCTATAACATTTCTATATGCCTCAGTCGCTACCTTCTTATCATAACCCTCTTAATAAACATATCCATAGTTCTTTTGGCTTCATTATAAAAGTTGGATTCTTCATTACAAAGTTTCTGGAGATGTAACAGCTCTCCATATGATAAGAAAATCAGATGTTGGGGTGGAGATGGCAACTACTCCCCTATAGGCATTCCCCACCATCTGTTGCTTTTCTATATATGCTAGTTTTAATTTTTCCACTATACTTCCCTCCCAGTTTTATATCCAGAAAGGAGACTTGATAGTCTACATGTAGGCCATCAAATTTAAAATAAAATCTATTGGTCTATAACTCATTAACAAAAATGTTCACCTCATTGATACCTCCCTTACAAATAAAAAATAATCTATATATCTAAAATAATTAGTAACATATTTGTTCACAAAATTATGTCCATATAGATACTGCATTTCAAATAAACCCATGACTAAGTTTGCATACATGGGAACAAACGGAGCACCCATAGCTGTACCTTGAATTTGTTGATATGATTCCTTATTTAACGTAAAACAAAATATTAGTAAGGCAAAAATACAGTAATTCAATTACATAATTAAAGAATGGACTGTCACCTAAAAAAATAATTTAAAGCTTCTATACCATGTGCATGTTTAATGTTGGTATATAAACTTTTTAACAGCCAATGTTACCCAGTACGTTTATTTAGTCCAGCATAATTTATCCACCTTATTTAAAAAGTCTGTACTCTCTTTGATATGCAAAGGTAATTTCATACCAAATGGACAAAGATAGTCATGTAAAAAAAGACCTATATTATGTAAAAAAAAAAAAAAACTTTTGACGCAGCAATAATCGGATGTCCTGATGCATGCATTAAATTTTTATGTATTTTTGGTAAACAATAGAAAGTTGGTAAACTACACTTCTGTACATTAATTTTTTTTATCAATATCACTTCTATTAAAATAATCCAAACTGTACCACTTTCCAGTACCTACAGGTACTGTTTGACTGCTTCCATATCTATGTTCTTATCAACTTTTACATAAATACACTGATAAGCCAGCTGTATATAACACATATGCATGTATTGTTCATAGTGCAAAATCACAATATTATTACCCTTATCTGCAGGTGTGATAATCAAATTTCTATTATTACTTAAATCTTTTAATGCAGTCCATTCAGGCTTTTTCATGTTATATACTACATGACATTTGTTGATCATAAAGTGATTAAAAGCTTCCTGAACTGCAGAATTAATCATGGCAGAAAATGTTTTACAGTTTCATTTATAAACAGAGATATAAAACAACCATTACTTTTAAGATGCAATGTATTTATAGTTCATAGGTTAGCACTAGGCTAACTGCCTTTGTGGACCATTTTAAGTCTAGCCAATTACCCCATCTGAGAATCAAACCCTGCACTTCATGTCTGTAAGGTAAACACCTTAACCTTTATGCCAACCCAGTACATTTTAGTCCAGCATAATTTATCCACCTTATTTAAAAAGTCTGTAGTATCTTTGATATACAAAGGTAATTCCATAACAAATGGACAAAGATAATCATGTAAAAAAAGACCTATATTATGTTAAAAAAAAAAAAAAACTTTTGATGCAGCAATAATCGGACATCCTGATGCATGCACTTATTTCATCTATTTCTGAGGTACAGGAATAGAAACTAACATCTATACCGGTAGAAATATTAAATTCATCCCTCAAATGATTTATTTCTAAATTATTTACTTCCACTTGTTTAAAATTTTATATCAAATGTAATGTACGCACTAACTTTAAAATATCACATTTTAAAACGTGTATTTATTTATTATTTATTTACATTTGTTGACCGGGAGAGTCCGACTGGACACAGGGCCGTTTTCAGCGGAGGCCCGGGGAGAAAAGCTCCACATTAAGTATTATTTGCATTATACTGTTAAAAAAACATAGCATTTAAATATAGACATTAGTCCAGTTAAAGACGCAAGACTAGAAGAAAACAGATGTAAAACAGCTGTAGAACATAGTACAATTTTAAAATATGGTGACATATACTAAACATGGTTATACATGTAATTGAGATTCATCAGTGAACAATTAATACAATCTGTTTTTGAGGTACATAACAGCCATTAGCAGTTGTTGCTACAAGAAGTTAGTATTATGTGGTAGGTAGCCCCTGAACATGAGTAGCCAAGCTTGCTAAGAGTAGGTTGTTGATAGGGGGCTGAGAGAGGTACTGGGTGGGGGGGAGTGGATTGTATTAGAGGGGGGGTTGCAAGGGCATATCTGCCAAGTTTTGAAGTGTGATTTTAGTAAGGATTTAAAGTGGGTGCAAGAAGTTACAGAGGTAATTGAGGATGGGAGGGAGTTCCAGAGTTTGGCTATAGTGCAGGAGAATAATGCTTCTCCAGCAGAGTTAATGGCTCTTGTGACCTGTAGGTTTTTGTGGCTGGATCTTAGTGGTCTCGTGGTTATGTAGGGTTGGAGTAGATTCTGGAGGGATGGGACTTGTAGTGGTTGGTTTATTAGTTTGTGGGTGAGTGTGAGTTGGTACCATTGAAGGAGGTGGGGGAGCTCTAGCCAGCCCAGTTCTGCTAGTGAGAGACAGTGGTGAGTACGGTAGGAAGCCCCTGTGGTGAATTTGGCAGTTTTGTTGTAGCAGGTTTCGAGCTTATTTAGATCACATTGTCTAAGGTTAGTAAATATTGGAGAGGCGTAGAGTAGAGTAGAGATAAGATGAGAATTTGCTACCAAAATTTTAGCTGCTTTGGTAAATAGTTGCTGATTTCTATATAATGCTCCTAGTTTTTTGTGCACTTTTTTAATGGTCATGAAAATGTGAATGTCAAAGTTCAGTTTATTGTCTATTTCTACTCCTAGTAATTTGGTGTGTTCTGTAGGATGGATGGTGGTGTTGTCTTTTGCTGTGATGTTAAAGTGAGAGCTTTCTAGGGTAAGTTTGGTGGGTTGGAAGATTAGTAATTTGGTTTTGTTTGGGTTAAGTATTAGTTGGGCATCGGATAACCAAGTTTCAATAGAAGAAAATGCTTCCTGTGTGACTTTTTGCAGTTCTGGTAGGGAGTGGGCTGTACAGATGATGGTTGAGTCATCTGCATATTGTATGAGTGTGCCATGTGTTGTGGCTGAGGCTAGATTATTGGTGAAAATAGAGAAGAGCATGGGTCCCAGGATGGACCCTTGGGGAACTCCTATGGAGAGTGGTAGTTGGGGGGATAGGTTGTCCTGCCAAACAGCTGCTTGTTGGCGGTCAGATAGGTAACTCTGAAACAAGCTGATGACTGGTTGAGAGAAGGATAGGTTATTGAGAAGAGAGATGAGTTGTTTGTGTGGGACTATGTCGAAAGCTTTAGAGAGGTCTAGGAAGGTAGCTGAGGAGAGATAACCTGCATTTTTATTTTGTAGGATAGTGTTAGAGAAAGAGAATAAGGCGGTGGTGATGCTATGGTTAAGTCAGAAACCATGTTGTGTGTTGGAGAGGAGGATGTTAGCAAGGAGGTGATCTGAGACTTGAGAACAAATGCATCTCTCTAGTATTTTGGAGAGTGGTGAGAGAATAGCTATGGGGCGGTAATTGGTTAGATCTGTGGAGGGGCCTCTTTTGTGTAGGGGAATTATGTGTGAGACTTTCCATAGTGTAGGAACATAACTTTCTGACAGAGATCTGTTAATCAAGAGTGATACGGGGTAGGCTAGAGCATCAGCTGCAAGTTGAATGTATTCACCTGGGAGGTTGTCTGCTGCTAATCTGGTGATTTTAAGTTTAGTTGGTAGTTTTATTTTGGAGCTAGGAACAGGCGAGAAAGAGAAGCTAGTTGGGAGATTGTTAGTTCTAGTTGATGGTGTGGGTTTATGGGGGGGTTGTGTTGTCTAGCTAGTGATAGTTTGGTTTGTGTGAAGTGATTGTTGACAGAGGTAGCAATATTTTTGGAGGAGTGAGTTAATTTAGGAGTGGGTGTACTTACTTTACCTGGGTGGGGGATGGAGTTTATTGGGGACCAGAATTGTTTGGGGTTATGTTGGGAGGAGGTAAGGGCAGACTGGTAGTATTGGATTTTGTCCTGTTTTATAAGCTTTTTGGTTCTATTGCGTAGTTCTAGGAATAATATAGGTGTGGTGATGTTTTAGGTTGAAGGGTTGGAGGGGTTACTATTTGTAATAAAGGTAGGACCACTGGGGGTGGGTGGGAATTGAGGGAAGGTGGAGCATAGCGGGCAACAGATGAAGGAAGACTATCAGTAGGTTTATAGGTTATAATGAAAAGGGCTGGCCCTGATTAGGCTGCAGTTGTTCTTGTGGGGAGGGGGAGGATCAGAATAGGCCAGAAAAGTGGTGGATAGCAATAGTATGATGAAAAGGGCTGGCCCTGATTTCACAGATATGCAAGTCTACAGAAACAATAAGAAAAGGCAGTAGGTACTCTGGCTTGCTTATTTTGCATACCTGTCTTACTGAAATAAAATAAGCCAATTTTACCAAGGAGCTATGTGGAAATTAGGAAGACAAGACTTTATAAGAGAAAAGGTTTAGTAGAAGTAGAGAAACAGCAGAGCATACAAATAGTACAGCATCTAAAGACAGATTGCAGTTAGAAGTACAGAATGGGGAGCAACTAATGTTCTGAAAACAATAAGAAAATCAGTAGGTACTTTGGACTTCCTTGTTTTGCATACCTTTCTTTTGAAATAAAATAAACACTTGCAACCAGGAGTATGTGGGATTTAGAAAGACCACAAGTTATAGGAGAAAGGGTTTAGTAATACTAGAAAAACAGCAGGGCTTTCAAATAGTTGAAACAGCTTGCAAAGGGAGACTGCTGTTAGCAAGTACAGTATGGAGAGGGGCAAACTAACGTCTGTGATGGAGTGCTTTACTTAAAAATAGAAATTAAACAAGGGCTAGCAATTAATTTTGTTTGGAGGATAAAACATACTTTTTGTATATTTTAAAAATAACACTCATTCCAAGGTTGCCTGGTTCTGTTAAAGAGCACTGCAGGCCAATAGATCGAACTTGGCTTGGTGGGGATCCAGGGAAAGTAGAATTAAAAAGAGAAGCTGGGAAGAAAAATAATCAATATTAATACAAAATACAGCAAATGTTAAGAAAAAAAATGCAAAAAAACAAAGCTGATAGCGGAGTGGAAAGAAAAGAAAAACTAGGTAATCTATACGCAGATAAATACCTCAGTTTGTGATAATGTGAAAATTAAGACAAGTTGTCAGTTATCACATTCAGCAGATTAATGCAGTTGCAAATATATAGGAATACTGATACCAGTTAAGTGGTATAACACATTCTAAACCAATAGGTGAGGAAATGTACACACTATTAACTAGGCATTTCTAAAAAATGCAATAAATTGAGCAGCAAAGAAATAATATTCTAACAATAAATGCTGTACACAAGTAAAGCTCTAACAAACCTGTACTCTACAGTATCTGAGCCTACTAATACAATGGCTAAGTAAGCAGTTTCAAGCACACACAGTTACTAAAAATACTGTCTTCCATAAAAATACATGTCTAGCTTCATTACATTTTACAATGGTGTAAATCAACATCAATACATTTTACAAATGAAAAGAAACAAATATGAAAAATAACCTTAGGTATGAGCACTCCATCCAAAGAGACAAGCAGCTACAGCACCAAGAGGATTTTAAAAATGGCTCCAGTAGCTTAAGAAAGCTATGTTAGGCTGTAATAGGTCATGTGGGGGAGGGGAGGACAGAAAAGACCAGAAAATGTGGTGGATAACCAATAGTGTAATGAAAAGGGCTGGCCCTGGTTAGGCTGCAATTGTTCTTGTGGGGAGGGGGAGGATCAGAATTGACCAGAAAAGTGGTGGATAGCAATAGTATGATGAAAAGGACTGGCCCTGATTTCACAGATATGCAAGTCTACAGAAACAATAAGAAAAGGCAGTAGGTACTCTGACTTGCTTGTTTTGCATACCTGTCTTATTGAAATAAAATAAGCCAATTTTACCAAGGTGTTATGTGGAAATTAGGAAGACAAGAATTTATAAGAGAAAATGTTTAGTAGAAATAGAGAAACAGCAGAGCATACAAATAGTACAGCATCTAAAGACACATTGCAGTTAGAAGTACAGAATGGGGGGGGGGCAACTAATGTTCTGAAAACAATAAGAAAATCAGTAGGTACTTATGTAGGTGAGGTAAAACTGTAGGTATAAATTTTAAACCAAAATTTAAAATGGATAAACATTCATCTGTTAGTGAAAAAACAGACAAATTAGATCATGCCTCCTGAATCTGATCGACTTCTTTGAGGCAGTCACCAAAGCCGTAGATGAGGGTAAGGTGGTTCACACAGCCTATCTTGACCTCGCCAAGGCTTTCAACACCATCCCCCATTCAGGAATTATAGCTAAACTCACTAAACTAGGTATAAATCCCTACGTCACAAGATGGGTTGCCAACTGGCTCACTGACAGAACCCACACTGTAAAAGTTGCAGACTCCAAATCTGACCTCAAAGCAGTGACAAGTCGAGTACCACAGGGTTCTGTCCTGGGACCTCTCCTGTTTGGTATCTACTTCTCTGAAGTATAGGCTAATACAGAAGGCCTCTGGCTAATAAAGTTCGCAAATGACTGCAAACTAGGAGCCATAGTCAAGTCCCCAAATGATGTGGACATCCTACAGAAGGGCCTCGCTGAGACAGATGTCTGGTGTCAGAGCCATGGCCTCAAGCTCAATGCCAAAAAGTGCAGTGTCATCCCCTGTGGTAAAAACTCTTTACCCATGAACTACCACATAGGCAGCAATCTACTTGACACCGAATGTGTGATAAGAGACCTTGGGACCCAGGTGGACAATAGTCTCTCCTTTGATAGTCACAATGCCACAGTAGTCAGGATGTCCTTCTACATGGCACACCTCATCATAAAAGGGTTCTCATCCAGGAAAAAAGAGGTCATTGTTCCCCTCTACTCGACACTCATTAGACCCCATTATAGAGTACAACGCCCCTTTTGGAATGTACCTCACAAGACATCTGCAGCAGCTGGAAAGGCCACAGACGTACCTCACAAAGAGGATTACTGGCCTCAAACAAATGCCCTACACTGACCACCTCAAAAAAAACTCCAGCTTTACTCCGTAGCATATCACCTACTCTGTGGTGATCTCTGCCTAACATATAAAGCTATGTCAAACCCAGAGCTGTTGGACATGCTACACCTAAAGAAATCCCAATCCCGCCGAGCTACACGCTTTAGGGACCTAAACCTTGTCACCACAATAAACAAGACATGCTGGAGGGATAAATTCCTGTCCCAGAGACTTCCCACACTCTGGAATAGGCTACCCATCTATGTCAAGCAAAGTTCTTCATTAGCACTCTTCAAGAAAAATCTTGATGAGTGGATGGGAAATAGGAAATACACCCTGGGCATCACTTCTGTGTCACTGCTCGACAGTGGCACAGGAAAATAACTTTCTTGGGTGGCGTAAGCCAGGGAACCTTGTTGGCTAGGCTTACATAGGCCCTTGGACCGATAGCCTAGTATCTACCTATGAACCATGAAGTTTAAAGAATGTCCTTTTGAAGAAGTATCACCTCTACCTATGAACCTATGAACCATGAAGTTTAAAGAATGTCCTTTTGAAGAAGTATCACCTCTGTCTTCCGTTTGTGAAACCATTGTTGCTGCCCTTTCATTGTAAAACCCTGTCCATACCTCGCTCTTTTATTATGCTGCATTGTCTGTGTGTCTCTTGGCTCTGCATTACAAAATAAGTATACAGGCCGGCCGGTTCTTCTGCCGCTGGTAAAGGAGGGAAGGAAACATCACTGTCCCATTCTGTAGTATATCCTGTTCCCTCCAAGGAAGCAAACAATACTCCATGTTGCTTGACGCAACCATTAGTCTGACATGTACATGATGATTGTTGTCCTTGCTGCTCACTGGATCTCCACTGAAAAGCTGTACCCCATTTGTTTTTTTATCTAACTAAGCTTGACTAAGCATCTAGCTTGTCTAATCTTGCTTCTGCCTACCCTCTTATTGCCATTAATCTAGTCCTATTTTCCTTACTACAACATACCCTTGTCCTACTATATACTCTTACTTCCATCTTCTGGAAACTTATGTTTGTGACAACTTTTTTTTTTACTAACATTATTATATTATAACCTGTCTTATTTTTTATATTTATTTATTTTTTTATTTCTTATTTATTTTACATTTGTTAACCGGGTTAGTCTGTATGAGCTTTTGGCTCATTTTCAGCAGAGACCTGGGGAGAAAAGCTCATATTATGTAATATCCTGCATTTTTTTGTATTGTACCTGCATTTTTTGTACTATGTTTTGAATGTCTACCCTCTCTGATAATCTCTGTACTATACCTTCAACGTACATTGTAAATATGAATAGTTGCTTATGTGATTTTTGTTTATATATGAGATGTTTTGTTTTTGGTCTCATGAAGCTTATCTCCCCGGGCCTCTACTGAAAATGGACATGTATCCAGTTAGACTAGCCCAGCCAACAAATGTAAAATAAATAAAAATAAAATAAATAAAATCTAAACTTCTCTACAAATTACCTCCAACTTCTTTACGAAAAATATGGGGGACATTATAAGAAGGGTCAGCAGCCATTAAAAAAATGAATAAACCACAAAACAAAAAATATATATATATAAGTACAAAAGAACAAGGCTACAGACCCACTGAAAACCTTTATTAAACTTTAGCACTTCTGCAAAAAGCCTTCAAGGAGTAAAACAGTAACATATTTCACCTTCATATCCTTTATACATAAAGAACCAATTAAAAATCAAACAATAAAACAATTGCATTTAAATAGCTATTATTTGACACTTAAAATACCTATTACTTATTTAAAAAAAACGAATAAATGTTTTACATGCATTACCAGTTACTTTCTATATTTAAACCAATAGACTGACCCCTAAGACTGGTAGAGTGAAATAAAAGGATCCAAGAGTGAAATACAACATGGAAGTGACAGCCATCTTAAGACAAGGTTTGATCAATGCCAGCTAGATACAAGATATTTAACAAACAGGAATAATGATCTGAATTTTTGCAAATCTTTTTATTGTTCTCTTCAAATGTTTATGTTGTATTTTAAAATTTGCATCTCTAATTTGCTATTTTTTGTGCTGAGATTAACTGATAAGTTAAATTAAGTAAACTCACTCTGTAATGAAGATTTACATTTACAGCATAGTTGAAATCATTGCTGTGGGTTAAAATTGTATAATGAGAATAACAATGAAATACCTGCCATTATTTTTTTTTGGAGAATTTTTAATGTATGAATTATTGTAATACTAGAATGTATGTGTGTACTTATACAAATGATTTGAAGATGCAGATAAATGACATTAAAATATTCCTTCAGTCTCTCAACATATGAAAAATAGAATAGCACTGAAGAGTAATGTTATGGGTTACAGTTAATGCCTGTTTTCATGGTTAAGAGCTACGTGGCTGTCTACAGAGGGTTCAGACAGATTTATGGTTCCATTCAGAGAAGATGTTTGCAAGAATACTTAATAAGACACAATGAGAAAAATTTTACTGTCTAAGATAATCACATTAGAAATTTGACAGGAGTTATTTTAACGTGTTTATTACATTTGAGTGTTACTGTATCTGACTCTCTATTTGGTATACTTGTTCAGGTGGAAGGGATAGATAGGGATCCTTAACGTAAATGTTTTTTGTATATAGTAAGTGTATTACAGAAATTCTGATCTCATCTATTTTCTTTTAGATATATAGTCCCAGTAAGGTTGTTTGAGGGGATTTTCTTTTCTAATAAGGTTGCATTGATTTACTTTTTTATTTTAATTTTCATTGCTTTCTGCTTTTCTGATGTTTGTTGGAAGGTGTTTTCCTCAAAGTGACTGTCCTGAAGGATTTTTCTTTTATTTTTTTCTTCCCCCTGCTCTTTTGTTTCATTCTTTCTGGCTGTCCAAGTACCCTTGTCCATCTCCAGGTCTACCTGCTCTTCCTTCCTCTCACGGACTACTCATAGTGAATTGGAAACTGCATGGACCTTCAGGGTTTCCTAGGGGTTGGTGATAATTTTATGACCTACCTTTATTTCCCCACCCCTGCTTTCACTGACGACATCCAAGGACTGCTTCCCTCTATGGGCGCCTATCAGGAAGCATATTTGATGAACACCTATCCCTCTCAGCAAATGCCTTAGACATCCAAGCTGCTAATTGTACATGGGTCACCTGAGATGTAGAGCCTTATCCCTCAATGCCATGGAGCTGGCCCTGAGAGAATTTTATTTAATTTCTTTTTTTTTTTTTTTTTTTTTATTTACATCACCACATTGTATGGATAGTATACATTTTAATCTTTGGATTTATTTTTATCATAGATTCACAGAGTACAAATGTTTCTGTTAACAGTTAGCTAGGAGACACTGATTGATTAGGTGACTCATTAATGCAGCACAGTACAAGGAGAAAATGATGGATTCAGACCTAGAAAAATAAGATGAAAATTATTAGGAGCTCATAGCCTTAAGGTCCTATGGAATACCTCTTGATGTAAACTTGTTGTGTCTTTCTGCTTTTCCCAGTTAGGTGTCGCCACAGAGGAACTCCGATCCGCTAATGATTGGCAATAGATTTTTACGTGCCGAGTTGCCAGCTCTGACGCACAACCTTCAATGAAGGTACGCCCATTCACGCATGATCTCCGCACAGAAGACACTCTAGCTGAGAATTGAATCGGACAGCATCTTACTGTGAGGCGACAACGCTACCACAGCACCACCACCGTGGACTAAATTTGGAAAATGATTCTTCGTAACATTACTAATTTTGAACTTTTAGGGAATAAGTTTCCAGTCCATCTTGGGACCTCACCTTATGAACTACTGTAATAGTATTATTTTTTCCATCATAAAAATGTGATTTCACACACCACTTGCAGAATTTCCATGTCCATGCAGGAGATATAACATTAATCTTTCTGATAGAATAATGTTATAGCAGTGTCATAATTTAGCAAATTATAGGAAAATGTATAATATGCAATTCTAAAAATAGATAGTATTTATGGCTTAATTAAGAATATTTATTTGATCACAATGGGAAAGCCCCCCCCCCCCATAAATTTACTCTAACAGTAAGTCCATGTCTCTTGTTTTCACTAGGATATATGTGTGCATGGGGGGGGGGCTTCCCTAATTTTTGGCTGATTGTGAAGTAGATGAGGTTTAAATTTATACTCATTTCCTTGGTGTTCACCTTCCTTATCACTTTTCCTGTAAGAAATCACTGTCAGTGCAGTTGCAGTAGCAATAATTCACTCTGTATGAGTTTTCTTTTGTCTAGATGGTTGTGTGTTTGTGAGCATAGTATATTTAGCTAAGAGGTGTATGGTGGTATGGCCCCTTGAAAGAAATCCTTTTCAGGTAGTTGTCATTGACTTGAAACATTAACTTGCTTGTTTCATCTCTTTGAAGCTTCATTAATTTGTGACTTGACAAAACAAAGGTGAAACAATGTAACTACAGATAGAGATAGAGAGATAGAGATAGAGAATTATGATCAAGTCTTCAACTCATAACCAACTTATTATATGCTTGAAACAGTGACATTAATAAATTAACCTTGACAGTGAGGCACACCATAGCTCAGGAAGTGAATCATAACATTGATGTTGAAAATGGATAACTAGTTGTAATTGGAGAAACCAGAACCTAATTCTTTGTACTGCATAGAGCTTTATCTGATGTTGGAAGCACAGTTGCACCCTTCTGTACACTGTACCTACTGACATACCCTCAGTGATGTCCCTCTGCCTTCAGTGATCTTGGTGCCATTGAAGTTAAGGGCGTACTGAATTGCTGCTTAGTGCACTATTCATTTCACACTATGACACTCTGATGTGTGTAGATGACGCAATGGTGCAGTGGTTTGCATTGTCACCTCACAGCAAGAGGTTCTCCGGTTCAATTTTCATCTGGGGTGCCTTCTGTGTGAAGTCCGCATGTCCTCCCTGTATTTGTGTGGGTTTTCAACGGGTGCTCTGGCTTCCTCCCACATTACAAAGACATGCATCTGGACCATTTCTCCCTGGGCCTGTGCTGAAAATTAGCTTGTTCCAAGTCGGACTTTCCTGGTAAACAAATGTTAAATAAATAAATAAGTGTGTAGCAGTAGATGTGAGATTCTGTAGATGAGTCAGTCAGCTGTCAGTATCGCAGATGTTGAGGACAGTTCTGAATGGCACCCTTTATTTTCTAAGTATTCTTCTTCTGAGTTCCTTGTGCGCATCAGCATTGCATCATTATAACTGATTACTGGACTTCCTGATTACCAGTCTTGCTGAGCAGCAGACTTGTGAATAGAAGACTTTAAGCAGGAACTACAATCTTTGTGACTCCTATCTAAGGAATAGGACAAGAAGCAATACCAGAAAGTAGGAAAGGAATGAAAATACTTTAATGAGAAAATATGTAAACAAAGAAAGGGTAGCAGTTAAATGTCTTTAAGGAAAACTGCAATGTATGGTAAAGTACTAGGTAGTGACAAGAAATTTGTTATTTTTTACCAAGACTCCCAACATGTGCTGATGTGGTTTAATTAAATCCAAATAAAGATTATATTAGGTATAAAACTAGTGATGTAAATGTTACCACTGAACTTATCATAAAACAGGGTCTAATAAATTTAAAGAAAAGCTATTTTTTAGAAAGCATTATTATTGTAATATCAAATCAAAAGATTTGGGTTACCTACTTTCCGTCTTTTCCCTATGGCATTATTTTAGCACTTGCTAGGGATTTTCTACTGTTCTGTGAACTGCAATCAGTATATCACATAGTACATTAGTGGCAGAGTACTTTTGCATGTGAAATATCTTGTGTTCATCAGCTAGTATTTTTTCTACATATGCCTGCAGTCAGGGATATAATTAACTTTTTTGCTATGGCAGTAGTTGGTGTTTGCCATATTGTTCATACTTTACTTTTTTATTTGTCCTGTATAAAAACAAAGATGAATGAGTTTGTTAACAAGTAGGAGACAAAGGATGAGGTAGTGAATCTTCAATAATAGCAAAAAACTTACATTTACCTACATTAACTCATTTTAAGGAACATACTAATATTTTGATGACCCCCTAAAAAAACACAGATTCTTAGTTGTTTTCAATAATACCCACATTCTCTTCACTGATCTTATTGCTGCCAAAGATAAAACATTAAGAAGAGCCATATTAACATTTATACATATGTTGGTATTCTGCATGATCATGTTAGATTCATGTGCTAATTTTGTCAAATTAAGCCCACTGCCATCATAGCTGTGTTTAATTTGACCCTTGGCCTTGTCTTATAACAGCTTTATTTTGTTTTATTTATTTTATTTAAAATGTGTTTACCTTTGACTGTAAGGCATTTGCAAAGAAAACTGTGGGTTAACAACCTGAAGCTATATCCATTAATTCACTGTGTTAACATCAGTCTCTGGAGAGAACACACAGACACAAACTTGTGCTAGTTCAAGAAGTTATGATGGGAAAAAGAACTCTATGCCCTGAACGTACTGAAGATGAATATTTTTGTATAATCAAATGTAATTCCTTTCAGTATTCAGTTAAAGGATAAAGTCTTTTTAATGCGAATGTGAAATTTTATGGGAGAATTCTTGAATTGGCCTAAAGGAAATCCCTATTCTTCCAAAAAGACATGTGAAGACCTCAGATAAAATTAACAATACCGTCACTTTTAAGGATGTTTTAAAAAAGGGAATGATAGGATGTATAAATCTACTTTGGTCCGTTGATTTCCCTAGATTTACAACATTTTCTGAGGACTGACTCTGGGTCTATCTGTCTAACAGTACTTAACCAGAGTTGGTAATTTTTCTTTACTATTTGATAAGAACTATCAAAAAAAAAAAAAAATATATATATATATATATATATATATATATATATATATTGTTCATTAGCTGTTGGGGGCACTTAATTATTTAGCTCTTTTTGTTTTAATTAACATTTTATTTTAGAGGAATTCTCAAAAATGTTGTCTAGTTCAGTGTATTAAACTGGAGCTTGCTCACTGAAATGTCCATACTGTGTCGTAGAAGTTCATCTGTGTCAGGGGTAGTTTTCAGGAAAATAATATGACCTGGATCAGAGTCTTATGATTAGAATGGTGGATCCATGGGCATAAAATGTTTTATTTGGTCAACTAGGTAATGACGCAGTTGTTTATTTTGAGAAAGTGGGGAAATAGTCATCAAAGGTAATATATATCAACCTGTTTCCCAATTTCATATGAGCTATATAAAAAACAAAAACTCCTTTTATAGAAAAGGAACATTCTGTCGATAGTTTCCTTATATAAAATGATACAGAGGAAGAGTAGCATAGCTAGGGTGGGGTGTGGATTGGGTCCTGTCTGCAGAAAGCAGAAGTCCTTTTTTTTTGTTTGGTCTTCACTTGAAGAGTTGAAGGGGTGCTAGTTTGGTACCGAAACAGGGTGCTGGTTGAGCCAGCTACACTTCTGAATGAAAGTTATCTAGAAAATACAGATAGAACCACAGACTTTCCAGATGACCCTTATCTTGTTTTAGAGAATGGACAAGCTGTACATCAGCACACTAATTGGACAATGAATGTTCTCCAGCAGGGTATTAATGTGCTAGTAATGCCTGGTGAAAAACGAGTTCACAGCTTCACGGCAGCATATTAAGCTGCCGTGGAACTGGGACTGCTAAAATACTAATGGCCACCGTTACTTTTACACTCGCTAAGCAGAGCTTAAAAAAAAACAGAAAGAAGTATATGTGTATGTATGTGTGTGTTTATTTTCTTGTCTGCATGTGTGAGTAAACGTGTGTATGAAAGCAGAAGTGACTATGTATGAGAGAGAGTGAGAGAATGGGTTGTCTGTAAAATTGTTGTGTTTTACTTACTTATTTCTTTTTTTAAGTACTATATTATTTTCTTGTATATTTTTGATGTAAAATGCTTCCTCCAACACCATTAACATATACTACAGAAAGTCCGAAACATTAGGTGGAGGAACTATTTTGCAGCAAAAATATACAAAAAAAAATAATATAGTACTTAAAACAAATAAGTAAGCCAAACACAACAATTTAACAAAGAGCGCATTCTCTAAGTGCAATAATGCCCTCCAGGGTGTTTGTTAATGTGTAATTAATGCCCTTCCAGGGGTGCAGAGGCCCTCCGCCTGTGGCATCAGGCCTCGTAACACCCCTGAGCAGGTGTTAATTGCAATTTAGCACACACCCTGTCGGGCAGTATTCCTTACTTAATTCTACCACTTCCTACTCCTAACATACTTGGGAAGAAGTTTTTAGTAATTTTTGTACATGATAGGAAACAGCCTTGCAGAAAATGGTTTTACAAATGACACAACAGAATCATGCCGCAGAATTTATTTAAAACCTACAAAACAAATGAAGTACAGCAGACATTACATTTATTTATTTTTATTTTTATTTTACATTTGTTGACCAGGCTAGTCTAACTGGATACATGTCCATTTTCAGTAGAGGCCCGGGGAGATAAGCTCCAAGATAGAACAATGAAATTAACACAATAACAAATAAGGAAACATTTAACAAAACAAAAAATAAATCCTATTTACAATACATATTACAGGTTATCACAGTAAATTTAGCAGTGCAGAATACAGGCATAACATAGCATGCTAGTACAATCAAGATATTCTAGAGGTAGATAGTATAATGGTTAATAAGGAAGGACTTACAGTTAATGAGTAGAAGGGGTAGGAAGAGCACAGTATTAAGAGACACATAAACTAGTCAGGCTTAGTACAGGGGCATAACCAGTAAGTTCTGAGGAACACTTTCAATTTGTTTTTGAAGCAGGATAGTGAGGGAAGTGAGGAGAGTTCACCGGTGATAGATCAGTTATTAATAGAAAAGAAATACTGGGAAGTCTATGCCAGCTCCATTTCTCCTTCCAAAAGGGGGCAAGATTCAAGATGAGTCCTAAATATATTGGTTTTGAAAAAGTTCAGAAATGCAAAATTATTTAGAGTGATGACTGAAGATTTTTCTTCCTTTCATAGACCAGGACTATGACAATGCTACTTATCCTTGATATGAAAATGGTTATCTTTGCAATCCAGTGAGATCATCTCACAGCAAGTATTTTAGATTCCACACAGGTTTTTATCACTGTCAGTTTTCAGATCTACCAACTTCACAGCTGCACACTGTTGACCAAATGGTTAGCTCTGTTCTTTATAGCTCTCAGAAGACATAGCATAACCTTTATCTGCATTATTTCTTATTACTTATTCGTTCTCTCTGTTAAATATATATAGTGAAAATCATATAAAATTGACTCTGAACTTATTTTTCATGGTAAGATGAAATAATTCAAACTAACGTATCAAATGAATCACTATAGTAGTTTTTGAAATATGCTTCTTTTTCTCTCAGATCAGGTCACTAATAAATGGAATAGGAGTACTTTGTTGATTATATGCTGGGCTTTCATTTTTTTCATGAACTAATTTGTATTAAGTTTGTAAGCTGGTTATGACATGTAACTGTTCTAATGTAACCAGCAGTGCTTTTGCACTAATTTCAAGCCACTGTAATTGCACCATATGTCACTCTTCTGTGGGCTGTATTTCTCATTCTCAGACCATAGCACCTTTCTTGAATTTCCAGAAAGTATCAGAATATATTACATTAGTACTAGCACTGTCAAAATACACTACCATGGTAATGGCCCAACAATTAAGAGTGTCAATCCATTCATGGTTAGGGTTATACTTAGAGGTGGGTGGTCGTTGATTTGAGCATTAATTATATTCACACAGAGTATTTGAGACTCTTCCTGAGCAGTGCAGCACTTCAAGGGCCTGTTTTCTCAATTTAGCATGACAGTGGGGGATTTTACGTTCAGGTTTACCACAAAACATATTTTTTATGTTCCCATTTTTCAGTTAAACTTGAAATTTCATTGTGGTTAAATATCAATGGATCAGTCCATCCAACATTTGTGAAATGTGCGGTTCAAACTCTTATTGTTTACCATCTCAGGCATTAATAAATTTGAGCAGTCATTGTCTGGATAGATAATATGGACTTAAATCATATAAATCATACAGTACATACTTTAAAAAGCTTGTAACTAGTGAAACACCAATCTAAAGTTCTATTTTTCCCTTAATAGCATACAGTGAAAAAGGAAATACAAAGATCCGGAAGCCAAGTTTACCAGAGGTATGTAACAACAGTTATGTTATTTATCCTTATTACATTACATAATAGTTACTTTTATTTTATTCTGTACACAAATGCATGCAGCTGAAAAAAAAGCTATAATATGAATACAACTATTTTGATGACAGGCCAAACAGACAAAAATATGGGTATAAGCAAGTTTATAGCCATATTTGTTATAGCTGCCAATAAACAACTGCATTGCTTAGTATTTGCTTGCTCTGTTACAATGTACTGTGAAATGCTCCAATTACGATAAGTCAGCCAGTGTGCAATATACTTCACTGAGCTATAACGCAGTCTTTTAAAGTTGAAACCTTCTAATTAGAACTGCTTTTCATATATGTGTATGGGATGATCATAATAAAAGGGCAGAGATCTGTTTATTGTAGCAACATCATTTAGTAGATGTTCATTGTTAGATTACTGCTGCAGTGGTATTAAGCAGTATGAGAAGTCCTAACAAGGACTGGACAATCCAGCCAGCTTCCAAACCTTTTGTGCTATGTCTATGCTGCATAGCCACTGCTATGTATGAAAGATGCATAGCAAAAACAGTGGCTAGGGGGATAAAACGTCAGAACTTTCCTGACACCGAAAGAAGCATTCATCTCTGGGGTTCAGTTGATCAGTGGCTAGCTATTGCTCTATCTAAGCTGGGCAGATAAGCTCCTCATTGAGGATTATCTTCCACACAATTGTTTTAGTTGAAAAGTGGGTTTTTTTTTTTTGGTTGATTTTATGTCATTTCTATGTCTTGATGACTTTTTACAAGAAAATTTACCTCAGAGCTGAGGTTTTATTTTTGGAATTTTCTGAAAGAATTCTTATATAAAATTGTATTTTTCTTGTAAAAATGGCAATATTTTACTTTAAACATTTTTTTGTCTTTAATAGCTTTTTCTGCAAAACATTTTTTTTGGGGGGCATAAATTGTAACTCACTCTTCTCAGCTATTCTGACCACTTATGTGATACCCTTCTCATCTGTAAGCTGGTCCTGACTCCGTGTGGGCATTTCCTAACATTTTTCTCATTCTAACTCATTTCTGTGAGGAAAAGTTACTGCTTATGCATTAGTTTGTTGTGAGTGGGTAGGACAAGTGTACTTGGTGCTTGTCATTAAAACATTTTACTGTAGTAACTACATTTTTAGTCAGAAGGTAGCACTGACTCTGCTATCCACCTGTGAGACTCATTTCATGGCTAGGATATGAACCTGGTTTCCGCTAAGGCTATTGATACTTACCAGAGCCTCCAGGAGGCTTCAGTCTTTAATCCAACTTTATTTTTGCCTCAGCCACAGATGGATGAATCTACCTTGGCCATCATTTTTACCTCAAACCACTCATCTTTTTCTTCTGGTCTCTGTGGTATTTTTCCTCGAGATGCCACCATGGACAGTGGGTCAGAAAATCCTATGCTGCTGCACAGTTGCCTTTGCTAGGGAAGGGAGAAGCATCACTGCTGGCTTTGGGGAGGATATAATTGATGTTCCTTCTCCTGAAGCAGATAACTGGTTGGATTTGGCAAAATGATTGTTGAGATCATTGCAGTCTTTGATTGGTGATGTTCCTTCTAGAAGAAGAGGAGAATAATTTCTTCCCATTCAACTTCTGATTCCCAGTCTGAGGGACAGGATTTACATTGGGACTATCTTTCTTGTATTCCATCACTACAAGAAGGAGATTCTGACTCTAGAAAGAGCTTTTCCTCTGATTCCACTCCTGAAAATTTTTTTCTCTAGTATGTTCGCCAAAATAAGGGAATTTTTCTCAGTAAGAACAAAAAGACATGTTTGAATCTCAACAAAGATATGATTTGTCACAGGGAGATTTTCCTCAACCTGCATATCATTCTCCTATTTTGCCTGTCTTAGAGGATGCTGTTTTGGCTGCCTGCAGTTTTCATGACAGTCAGCCAAGTGCTCCTAAGTTGTTTAAAGTGGCCCAGTCCCATACATTTCTTTTTTTCTAGCCCCATTGCAGATCCTGCAGTAATTTCCTTGTCAAAAGTCATCTTCGACTAAGCTTCTTTCAGCAGCTGGCCGTACCACTTTTGGCAAAATGGGAAAGATTTTAGATAAGTTTGGTAAAAAAGTTTATTTTTTTATTAAACGTTTAAACCAAAAACTGACACAGGATGAAGTGCCTCAACAAGAAAGCAAATATAATTCACTGGTAAAAAACCTTTGAGGCAACACCAAAAGGCAGGAGGTTGAGGGAAAAACGTTTATTCCAAAATTAAAACAGTATACTATGTAAGAGCTTTCGCACTGAATGCTTCTTCAGGCATACTCTAAGGTGCCTTGGTCTCAATTTAAATACAAATCCCTTCATCAAGTAATTGGGTGACACTCAATGACTTTATCTATTTAAAATAATTTATCCAATGGAAATCAGCATCAATCGGAAGTTAAAAGCGCATAAGTTTAGAACCCTCCACAAAACATATACATATTCATAAAATCATCTTTTTGTATAAAAAACATAACAACCACAGTAAATGCACATTAATTATATTGGCATAAAACAAAATAATTATTCTTACATGACTCTGTCAGAAGGTAGAATTATACTGGATGTGTAAATTACATACATCACAAATCACCTAGATGGCAGCATGTACTATAACAGGCATTCACAAATCTGACATTTCAATGCCTATAACCTGACAATTATATATAGCACTATCATAACACTTTTCTCCAAATAATAAAACATATCCCTTGAGTTTTGCTTCTAAGCTCTAGTGTTTAATGGTCTATCTAGAATGAAGGATTTTAGGGAAATTCTATCATTAAGACCTGATGCTTTGTCCGATTGAAGTCTAATGATCCACTTAATTTCCAACTTTTACGTATGATTTTTTCAAATTCCCCAGTCTAACAGTCCTGTTGACTAACTCAATAACTAAAAAGTTGAACTTGTGGGAGAGACCATTATTTATAACATGTTTGGCTAATGCATCATTCGCGTCTTCTCTGTTTACTACATACAGGTGTTCCCTCACCCGTGCTCTGAGAGTCCTGTTTGTCTTCCCAATATAAAATGCAGTGTATTTAACACACTTAGCAAAATATACTAGATCACAAGACCTGTGGTTAGATAGACAAACATATTAGTGTTGGCCATAAACACACATTGATTACAGCTTTGATATGAAAAAGTACCTTTCCCGTTAGACTGTACACTATTACTCCCATCTTTCTCATAACATAGTAACCTTTTAAGTGATTTGATGATTCTATAGGAATACCTGATCTTTTCAACAACTGTCAAAATGGTCCAATTCTTTCTAATAATGATCTGTATTTTCTTGGTATTGTTTGAAAATGGCATTATAATCCTAGGTCCATTGACTTGGTTTACTCTTTATTTATTTATTTTATTTAACATTTGTTGACCGGGAAAGTCCGACTAGGTTCCACAGATCCTGTTTTCAGCAGAGGCCTGGGGAGAAATGCTCCAGAACCATGTCTTTAGAATGTGGGAGGAAACCAGAGTACCCGGAGGAAACCCATGCGAACGCAGGGAGTACATGCAAACTCCACACAGAAGGCACCCCAGCCGAGAATCGAACCAGAGAACCTCTTGCTGTGAGGTGACAGCATTAACCGCTGCACCACTGCGCCGCCCAATGGTTTAATTTTTCATGGTTCCTTATCACCCCTGCATCACCTTTCCTTCCCTGTCTGTTTGTCCATCCAACCACAGGGTTCATAGGTTCATAGGTTGGTACTAGGCTATCGGCCCTAGAGCCTATGCAAGCCTAGCCATAACAATTCCCTGGCTATTTCTTCCCACACTATTTACTTCCCTGGACCTCTGACTAGCAGGGCGACTGACGTGATCCCTGGGGTGAATTTCCTTTCTCCCATCCAACCATCAAGGTTTCTTTTGAAGAGGGCCAAAGAGGTGCTCTGCTTGACATGTATGGCCAGTCTATTCCAGAGTCTGGGGAGTCTCTGGGTCAGGAACCCATCTCTCCAGCATGTTTTGTTTGTTGTGATGACAAGGTTTAGATCCCTGGAGCATGTGGCTCTGAGGGATTGGGATTTTTTTAAGTGTAGCATGTCCAACAGCTCTGGGTTTGACATGGCCTTGTATGTTAAGCAGAGATCGCCTCGGAGTATAGCTGGAGGTTTTTAAGGTGGTCAGCATAGGGCATCTGCTTTAGGCCTGCGATTCTTTTAGTGAGGTATTTCTGCGGCTTTTCCAGTTGTTGCAGATGTCTTGAGAGGTACATACCAAATGGGGCATTGTATTCTATAATGGGTCTAATGAGGGATGAGTACAGTGGGACAATGACCTCCTTTTTTCTGGATGAAAAGCCCTTAGTGATGAGGTGTGCCACATAGAAGGATTTCCTGACTGTTGTGGCAATGCGGTTATTGAAGGTGAGACCACTGTCCACCTGTGTCCCTAAGTCTCTTATCACACTTTAGGTGTTTAGTGTACTTCCACCTATGTGGTAATTCATGGGTACATGTTTTTCCCAAAGGGGATAACTATACATTTCTTGGCATTGAGCTTGAGCCCATGGCTCTGACACCAAGCATTTGTTTCTGTAAGGCCCTTTTGTAGAGTATTGACATCATTTGGGGATTCAATAATGGCTCCCAGTTTGCAATCATCTGTGAACTTTGTTAGCCAGAGTCCTTTAGTGTTGGCCTGTACTTCAGAGAAGTAGATGCCAAACAAGAGAGGTCCACGGACTGAACCCTGAGGTACTCCACTTGTCACTTGTCTGGAGCTGGATTTGGAGTCAGCTACTTTTACAGTGTGGGAAAGTGCATACATTTGACCATTGTGCTAATTACAGGTCCTATGATCTAGTATATTTGGCTAAGTGTGTTAAATGCACTCCATTTTATATTGGAAAAACTAGCAGGACCCTCAGAGAACAGGTGAGGGAACACCTGTATGCAGTAAACAGAGAAGATGAGAATAATGCATTAGCCAAACACATTATAAATAATGATCTCTCCCACAAGTTCAACTTTTTAGTTATTGAGTTAGTCAACATTCCTGTTAGACTGGGAAATTTGAAAAATCATATGCAAAAGTTGGAAATTAAATGGATAATTAGACTTCAATCAGACAAAGCATCAGGTCTTAATGATAGAACTAGACAGACCATTAAAACACTAGAGCTTAGATGCAGAACTCAACAGATATGTTTTATTATTTGGAGAAAAGTGTTATGATAGTGCTATATACACTTGTCAGGTTATAGGTATTCAAATGTCAGATTTGTAAATGCCTGTTATAGTACATGCTGCCACCTAGGTGAGTTGTGATGTATGTAATTTACACATCCAGTATAGTTCTATCTTCTGACAGAGACATGCATTATTACCATTTTAATATCATAAGAATAATTGTTTTGTTTTATGCCAATATATTTAATGTGCATTTACTGAGGTTTTTATGTTTTTTATTTAAAAGGATGATTTTATGAATATGTATATGTTTTGTGGAGGGTTCTAAACTTATGTGCTTTTAAGTTCCAATTGATGTTGATTTTCATTGGATAAATTATTTTAAATAGATTAATTAATTGCGTGTCACCCAATTACTTGATGAAGGGATTTGTATTTAAATGAATACCAAGGCACCTTAGAGTATGTCTGAAGAAGCATTCGGTGTGAATGCGAAAGCGCTTACTTAGTATACTGTTTTAATTTTGGAATAAATGTTTTTCTTCAACCTCCTGCCTTTTGGTGTTGCCTCGAAGTTTTTTTACCAGTGGATTATATTTGCTTTCTCGTTGAGGCACTTTATCCTATGTCAGTTTTTGGTTTTAACATTTGGTTTCTGTTTGACTGGCTCAGGAACATGGCAGAAGGAGCAGGAATCAAACTCGCCTATAATCCCAATCGAATGACGAGTGATAATGGGACTGAAGCACATTAAATATATTGGCATAAAACAAAATAATTATTCTTATGATATTAAGATGGTAATAATGCATGTCTGTGTCAGGCAGAGAATAATCCGCTCCTAGCGTTCAACAAGAGTGACCTGGTGAATAACAGTGAAGATAGAACTGAAAGTGAACGTTTGAGAGCTTGAAAATAAGTTAACAAAGTTAAAGACTGTTCAGTGGCAACTCAAGCATATGGAGGTTTGCCTGTGTTTTAAAGTGGTACCTAGGGGGCTTCGCATTTTGAAGATGCCCACCTATGGTACCACTTACCCTAGTTTACTCATTAAGTGGCAGAAACTGAACTTAGAAATGAGCTTTGGGTATTTATGTTTGCTCTTAGAACAGTATATGAGCATAGAAAATGATACAACTTCTGAAGCAATGCATCTACAACAACAGGTTACTTCTATTCTGTCTACAGATGAATATAATGACTATGTGAGGAAATCTGACACTAATTTGTCTTTGCTAGAGAATAGACTGTTACAAAATAAGAAAAGAAAACTGGAACGAGACTGCCAGGATTTTCACAATAGTCGTGTTTTTTCCTGGCCAAGAGAATCCTCCCGGTTGAGTAAACGTGATCCTCACACAGCAATGACCCAATCGGATGTCAGTTCTAGAGTAACCACTCCCCCCATTGAGAAAGAGGCAGCCAAGGAGGTAAATGTACGTGAAGGAAATGTACGTACGAGTCAGGTAAACAAACGAATAATCCTACTACTTCCCGTGATGTCAGGAGAAAGAAAAATGACTCCATTATACCATCATTAACCAAGACATTTTTTCTCTTCCCCTTCTGATAAGGAAACCTCAGAGGCAGCAATATACCCTGAACTGAGGCATAAAGAGACTCCAGTCATCAGGGGAGAGAAGAGACCAACTGAAGAAAGCCTGGAGAACTGAGTTAGACTTAATTGTCAATATTTCGGACTATGTTGTCACTGACTCTGAGAAATTCTTATTTAGTAAGGGTTTATCATTTATACCATCCATGAACACTGATGTTTTTGATTTTATTATTGATGCCAAACTGTTTACCAGAAACATGGCACTAAGATTGCTGTATGGGAATGAGAATGAGAGAGCAGTTAATATTTTTTAAAAAACAACCACTTTCATTCCCCCTTCACATCCGCTTTTAGAAGCCTTTGAAAGGGCATGCAAAAGAGATTTAATGGAGTTATTTACTTCAGATAAAATTAGTAAAAGGAACAAGTTTTATAATTTAGGTAGTAATAAATATAAAGTACTGTTAGAATTGCAAAGGAATGTGTATATTGTTATAAGACAAGCCGACAAAAGAAGGGCAGTGGCTATTTTGAATAAAGAATTTTATGCTAGGAAAATGGATGAAATGTTGGGTGACACTGACACCTACAAATGTTTGAACAATGAACAACTCAATAAAGTTATAAGAGTTGTACATAGTGACCTATATGACTATTTAATAAGTAATGTAATAGATGGTGATTTGTATACATATTTTTAGTAGAGCTACCCTGTATTCCAACCTTTAGAGGTTTACCCAAAATAACCAAGAACTTCCATGATCCCCCATTGAGACCAATAGTTTCCAGTAGAGGGAAGTTGACTGAACCACTGTCTATATATGCACAGAAGCAGTTAAGAAGAGTTGTGGATGACACTGATAACGTGATTAAAGATACACAACAATTTCTTGAGAGTTTCTCACAATATGTTTTTTCTGATGAATACAAGCCCATGATATTGTTAGTGATGTTTGATGTAACATCACTTTTCACAGCTATTCCCAATGAGATAGATTACGTCAGGCTATTCTTAACAATGAAAGGTATTCCAAATTAAATGATAATGAGGAGTATGATGCTACTAGATCTGATACTTAATAATAATGTGTTCTCCTACAATAATAGATATTATTTGCAAACTAAGGGGGTGGCAATGGGCACCCCCTGTGCTAATTCATATGCCAATATTGTGATGGCATACTGGGAAATGAGTTTCATTAAGAACAACACAGAATATGCACATTATATAAAATATAAGAGATTGATGAACAATGTCTTTCTTGTTTGGGATGGACCATTAGGAACACTGGAAACATTTATTACTTATATTAATGGAATGACTGAGTTTTTAAAGTTCACAGGGAATTGGTCCACTGAAAAAATAGATTTTCTTGATGTTATGATCTTGAAGGAAGGGAATGCTGTCTACACTAGTGTGTACAGGAAAGACTGCAGGAGAAACAGTTTGCTACATAGGAGTAGCATGCACTCCTCACATATCTATAGCAATGTTGTGAAGAATCAGGGGCTAAGGGCATCTAGATAAATTAGTCAAGATGTCACTTTCCATGAGACATTGAATAAGCTAGAAACAGAGTTTCTGATTAGGGGATATAAGAAAGATGAATGTAAGTTTCTTTTTAATGAGAATATTATAGACAGGGGAAGGAAAGGGAGGCCATTTTTTATGAGGAAAGGTGATGCAGGGGTGATAAGGAACCATGAAAGAGTAAACCAATTCAATGGACCTAGAATTATAATACCATTTTCAAACAATAACAAGAAAATACAGAGTATTATTAGAAAGAATCGGACCATTTTGACAGTTGATGAAAAGATCACTGATATTATAGGGGATACTTTTAGGCATTCCTATAGAAACACCAAATCACTTAAAAGATTACTATGTTATGAGAAAGATGAGAGTAATAGTGTGTAGTCTAACAGGAAAGGTACTTTTTCACATCGAAGCTGTAATTAATGTGTGTTTATGGCCAGCACTAATGTTTGTCCATCCAACCACAGGGAAAGTGTATACGTTTGACCATTATACTGATTGCAGGTCTCACGATCTAGTATATTTTGCTAAGTGTGTTAAACGCACTGCATTTTTTATTGGGAAGACTAACAGGACCCTCAGAGAACAGGTGAGGGAACACCTGTATGCAGTAAACAGAGAAGACGAGAATAATGCATTAGCCATACACATTATAAATAATGATCTCTCCCACAAGTTCAACTTTTTAGTTATTGAGTTAGTCAACAGGACTGTTAGACTGGGGAATTTGAAAAAATCATACGGAAAAGTTGGAAATTAAATGAATCATTAGACTTCATTCAGACAAAGCATCAGGTCTTAATGATAGAATTTCCCTAAAACCCTTCCTTCTAGACAGACCATTAAAACACTAGAGCTTAGAAGCAAAACTCAAGGGATATGTTTTATTATTTGGAGAAAAGTGTTATGATAGTGCTATATATACTTGTCAGCTTATAGGTATTCAAATGTCAGATTTGTGAATGCCTGTTATAGTACATGCTGCCACCTAGGTGATTTGTAATATATGTGATTTACACATCCAGTATAGTTCTATCTTCTGACAGACATACATTATTACCATCTTAATATCATAAGAATAATTATTTTGTTTTATGCCAGTATAGTTAATGTGCATTTACTGTGTTTTTAAATAAAAGGATGATTTTATGAATATGTATATGTTTTGTGGAGGGTTCCAAACTTATGTGCTTTTACGTTCCGATTGATGTTGATTTTCATTGGATAAATTATTTTAAATAGATTAATTAGTTGAGTGTCTCCCAATTACTTGATAAAGGGATTTGTATTTAAATGGAGACCAAGGCACCTTAGAGTATGTCTGAAGAAGCATTCAGTGTGAATGCAAAAGCTCTTACTTAGTATACTGTTTTAATTTTGTAATAAACGTTTTTCTTCAACCTCCTGCCTTTTGGTGTTGCCTCGAAGGTTTTTTACCAGTGGATTATTTTTTATTAATCTAGTGTACAGAATTCTCAATTGTTTACATTTTTGTTGGATTCTTATGATAACGTAAGGACTTTAACTGCTGATCTCCCTCTTTCAGAAACTAAAGCTTCTATGTTTTCTGGGGCGTAAGCTACACCTCATGTAATCAAACAGTCTTTGAAATGTGCTTATGACACTGCTGATGTTTTTTTTTTCTTTTTCAGAGCTGCTGCTAATGTCTGTCTTGAGAATATTTGCTTGGTTACAGTCTCAAAATTTACCAGAGAATGTTAGCACTGAAATTTTAAATTCTCCACTAGATAGAGTTTTATTTGGTCCTTCCACTACATATGTTTTTAAGGGATTTGATGGAAATGGAAAGTTCATTGTGTTTTTTCTAGTTTTTTCTAATTCAGGTTCAAGCAGAAGAAGCATTTCCAACAAAAATCAAGCAAACAAATTTTCAAAAATAAACAGCAGGGAGATTCAAAGAAGAAAGGTGAACCTTCTAACAGCCAAAGGCAACTTAAAAAAATCAGACTGACTACAAGCCTCCTCAGGATTTTCCCCTGTCTGGCAATCCCATTAAATTTATCCATGAGTGTAGGTCTTCACTTCCCTCCATTGCACCATATAACCCTCGACAACTGGGTTTTGAAAATCACTCTAAAATATTTCAACTGGATGTGGAAATGATTTCTTCATTTTCAAGGAATCCTTCTACAGTCTTCCATTTAAACTGACCTGCTCCCTCTGTTCTGAATCAGATGCTGTCTCAGGAGGTAATACAACCTGCTCACCCAGAACAAAGAAGGAAATAATTTTATTCAAGAATGTTTGTGGTACCCAAGTAAGAAAGGATTTAGAGACCTGTCCTAAACTTTTCTTTTGTAAATCTAAATATCTTAATTCTAAAATTCATAGGATCATAGGAGGTTACTAGGTTATTGACCCTGAGGCCCTTATAAGCCTAGCCAAGAGTTTAGCCCATGTTTAGGCAAATCAGCACCCAATGCCCCTGTCCAGCAGGGACATGGGTGGAATCCACAGGGGTATATTTTCTGTTTCCCATCCAGTTATCCAGGTTGTGCTTAAAAAGGGGTAAAGAGGTACTCTGCTTGATGTGGAGAAAAAGTTTATTCCATAGATGAGGGAGCCTCTGGGACACAAATCTGTCCCACCAGCAAGCCTTGTTGATGTCACAGAAGAGGTTGAGACCGCACGTGCGGGTTACTCGAGTGGAGCTTGATTTGCAGATATGCAGCAGTCCCATCAGGGTGGGGTTCCTGATCGCCTTGTATGCCAGACAGAGGTCACCTCTGAGGAGTCTTTGCGAAACTGAGTAGAGAGATACGGCTTTTAGCCTGTCTGTGTATGGTAAATATTTGAGGCCCTAGATTCTTCTGGTGAGGAACTTCTGTGGTCTCTCCAGCTGCCGCATGTGCTTTGCGAGGTACATGCCGAAAGATGCATTGTACTCAGTAATGGGCCTTATAAGGAAAGAATACAAGGATGTTATGACCTCCTTGTCCCTGGATGAGATATCCTTACTTATGAGGTGGGCCATGCAGAAGGCTTTCCGTACCACAGAAGCAACTTGGTGGTCAAAAGTCAGGTTGCTATCAACCTGGGTGCCCAAATCCCTCACAACTGATTGAGTGCTTAGGACATTGTTATAATTTGTGGGGATGTCACTCCTCCCAAAGGGGGTGATGATGCATTTTTTGGTATTCAGCTTGAGACCATGTTTCTGGCACCAGTCATTTGTCTGAATGAGACCTTCGTGGAGGATGTCCACATCACTAGAGGAATTGATGACAGCACCCAGCTTGCAGACATCTGCAAACTTGGTCAGCCATAGCACACTGGTTTTGGTCTGCAGCTTAAAGAAGTATATTCCAAATAACAGAGGCCCCAAGATGAACCCTGGGGTATGCCGCTTGTTATGGGTCTACTGCTTGAGGTGGCTTCCCCTATTTTGACTACATGGGTTCTGTCAGTGAGCTCGTTGGCTACCCATCTGGTAACATATGGATTGATGTCTAGTTAAGAGTGTTTATTTATTGTGCCCGAGTGGATAATAGTGTCAAAGGCTTTGGCCAGGTCAAGGTAGGTGGTGTGCACCGTCTTCCCCTCATCCATGGCTTTGCTGACCATCTCAAGGAAGTCGACCAAATTTAGCAGACATAACCTACCCTTGATGAAGCCAAACTGTGTGGGATCAAGTGTTTGGAGGTTGCCAATGTCCTTGTTAATGAGGTCCATGATAATCCGTTCCATGGCCTTGCAGATCAGGCTAGTTAGGCTGATGGGTCTATAATTTCCCAGATTGTTGGCTACTCCACCTTTGTGTAAAGGGATGACAGTGGGTGTCCTCCACTCAGCTGGGATGAAGCCAGTACTCAAGCTTTGGTTGAACAGGGTGCCTTATGGTGCTGCAAGTTCCTGCCTGAGTTCATGTAGGATACAGCCTGGGATGTTATCGGGTCCTGTGGAGGCTGTATTTTTTGCCTTTGAGAGAGCAGTGATGACCTGTTTCCTAGATATAAGGGGAAGGGGGCAGGTATTGGTGAAGTCCTGATTTACTCATGGGGGGACAGGGGGGTAAAGTTTTTGCTGAATGTGTCAGCCAACAAGTTTGCTATATCTACGGCATTTGTATATATGGTGTCCTTGACCACCAGTTCTGAACAGATCTGGGTGCTTCCTTTGAGGTTGCAGACATAGTGAAGAAGGCCTTATGATTGTCTCTAGTAGATGTGGCCAATTTAGACTCGAAGATTGCTTTGGAGGACTTCACTAGTGCTCTTATTTGCTTCTTGAGGCTAAGGAGACATTGATTCAAACTGGGCATCTGCTCCTTCTTGGTCTTGGACAGCAATTTTTCCTTTTGTTATAGAGTGTATTTATTGCAGGTGTCCACCAGACAGGTTTACTCTTCTTTGTGGAGGATGACTTAGTCCTGTCAGGTATTCCTGATTCCATGCATCTGTATAAATGCTGGTATAGTGCTTTGGTGTAGTTTTGGATATTGGTGTCAGTTCCTACAGAGGGGGAGGGGGCTGTGTTGCTGTTTATACCATCCCTCAGGAGGCTGTAATCAGGTTTTGAGAAGTTTTTATGTCTATTCCTAGCTAGAGGGCAGTTGGGGGAGATGGTGACTTTGAAAGTGATCACTTTGTGGTCAGATCTTACCAGGGAGGATGATATTATAGGGATGCTGCAGTGGTTACTCATGTTGGTTAATACCAAGTCCCAGATATTATCACCCCTTGTGGGGGTATCGACTAGCTGTTCCAAGGCATTTGCATTGGCAAAATCAAGGAATCTCTGGGCATTTGTGTTCCGGCATGAGTAGTTCTTCCAGTCTATGTTTGGGAAGTTAAAGTCACCCATGATCAGGGTAAAGGGTTGAAGCTTGATAGATTCGAACAGGTCCACATAGACGGATTGGGCATCTTGAGTCTGCAGCTTTGAACCATATTCTGTGACTGCACAGATGTCAGCATTTTTCAGGGTTATGAATACTTGCAGTGAGTGCAGTTTCATGTTTAGACTCCTAGCATTTAGCAGCATGACCATTAATTTGTGTTTTGTTGAAATTTTTATGTTGGTAGTTTTAACCTCATCACTTTTCCTAAAAAAGGCATTATAGGGGAGGCAAGAGCCTTTGCCAGAAGCCTGAAGCCGAGGTGAGACAGATGCAGGCCATCTCTGGCAAAGCATCATGGTCTGTCTATCATATCTTCTCAGGATGTCAGGTACTGCATCCCCTGAAATGACACCAGAAACTAACCCAATTGTTAAAGTCAATCATTTTCTGTTTCTATTGGGGCATCATTCTGGGTGATGACAGAATGCTGCTTAAGGCTAGGGGCATACCTGCCTGGGACGCATAATCAGCTAGCTCAATCATGTCTCTTTTCATGTAGTCCAGAGAGGTACATCTGAAGTCATTCATGCCAGCATGGACTATGACAGAGTCATAACAGTGCCTGTTGTTGAGAGACTCGTGTGTGTGTGATATAGTGGATTCTGGCACCTGACAGACAACTAACTGTGCCTTTCTCCTTATTCAGCCTGGTGAGAGGCGCATCTGTGTGTCTCACAATGGAGTCTCCTATGACTAATATGTTGGGTTTATGGTGAATCCTTAGTGGTTATGAGGCACAGGTGTGTGGACTATGTGTGGTATGTGGTGTGGAGGGCTGTGGAAATCGTGTGTGTTTTTGCTTCGGAGGTCTCCTTTGTTTGGGTATATTTATGTGGAGGACCTCCGCATACAGTATGTAGGTGTGTGTTGTACAGGTGTGGGTGGTGTTTGAGGTGTAGTGATTGTGCTGACACCTTTTCAGTGCCAGATATACTGGCTTGAGGGGGAGAGAGCTTTGACTCCAGGTTCCTAATGTAATTGCATCTCTCACAGATTGTGTTCCTAGGTGGTAGTAGTAGATGGATGTCTGTGTACATGAGGCAGTTGCTACACTGTTTCAGGATGCCCATATCAACCAGACTGCCAGGAGAAACTGTAGGAAATTGTCCATCCATATTTGTCAGAATCTGAGGGAGAAAGGCCAGGGAGAGCTAAGGGGTGGGCCTAAAGCCCAAGTGCTTAAACCAAAACTAAGAGCTTAGAATAACACTTAAGAATAACACTTAACAATTTAGACAGGCTATAAACAAGCAGCAATAAATGCAACAGAAGAGATGCAGTTGAACACAGGCAGCAAGTAGCAGTAAAAAGTAATGCAAGATGAAGTAACAGAGTAGTAGGGAGAAACACAAATTAGAAAAATATAAGCAGCTGAATAAAGTGTCAGATTCAGAATGCTTTCTCTGCAGTCTCTGTAAACTGTCATTCATTGTTCCAGTTTTCTGGTAACATTGGATTTTAAAGATATTTGCCATAACATTCCAATCAACAGCAATTTCAGTTTTTGCATTTCTTTCCCTGGTTTGCTGTTTTGCCATATGGTATATCTACAGCACTGTGAGTGTTTACTAAGTGATTGACTTAGGTAATAGCCTTTTTTGTGTTGCAAGACATTCACTTTTTCTGTTATTTAGAAGATTGCCTGATTTTTGCAGAGTTTTCCAGAGCTTGTCAAACATCTCTAGTCTAGGTAGTAAATCTGTTTCCTAGTATGGGATTTCAGGATAACAGAAGAAATCTCTCATTATATCTCACAAACAGTCTTTCTAGGATTTCTTCTAGGTGCAACACATTTCTTCCTTAAGACAAATGGAAAGTTACATGGAACAATTTCTGATATTTTCAAACCAGACTCTGGCATCTGCCAGAAAATATCTCAAGAGTTATAGTGTTTATGGCCTCTACTATTCTCACGATTCCCTTGGTCAGACTTCACATGAGAAAGATTCAATGTTGAAATCAATTTGGACTCAACAACAGCACTATCATTTCAGATTCCAGTACTGGGTTTTCTGCAAAGGGAATTAAATTGGTTGGCTTTCAACCCAGGTCTCCACTACTTCCTGTCAGTAACAACTGCATCAGACTTTGCTTTGAGAGCTATGTCCTTCTTCTTCTTCTTCTTTCGGCTTTTTCCCGGTTAGGGATCGCCACAGCGGATCACTGTCCGCTCATGATTGGCAGTGGAGTTTTACGGTGTTGAGTTGCCAGCCTGGTGCCCAACCTTCCACAGAAGGCACACACATGCACACACTCACACCTAGGGCCAATTTAGAGTGTCCAATCCACCTACAGCACATCTTTGGGATGTGGGAGGAAACCAGAGTACCCGGAGGAAACCCACGCGATCACAGGGAGGACATGCAGACTCCGCACAGAAGACACCCCAGCCCAGGATCGAACCGGAGAACCTCTTGCTGTGAGGCAGCAACACTAACCGCTGCACCACCGTGGCCACCCACCTTGGGAGCTATGTCCAAGGATGTGAAAGTGCAGGGTCTTTGCTTTGGGAGCTGTGTTCAAGATTGTGAAACTGCAGGGTCTTTGGAACAAAAAAGACATGATAAAATGCGCATATATCAATGAAATGATGTAGTAAATACTCTCAAATATCTGAACTATATTTGAACTCTGGGCCCTCTGTTAGTAATCACATACAACACCACACTGATGTGGTACGTAAGCAAACAAGGGGAAACCGGGTCCTATCCCACCCCCACCCCCTTTGCAGCTTAGCTATGTTAGCCTAGGATCTATCAACTCAGTTCAGTTTGTCCCTTCAGACTGCATGCATTCTGTCAGAACATAACACTGTGGCAAACAAGGTGAGGTGGCCTGGGACAGACCCTCATGAATGGAAATTCTACATGGGGATCCTTCAAGAATTGATCCATCTGTGGGCAACTCCTCAAGCAGATCAATTTGCCACCAGTCAGAACAGACAGCTAAAGAAATTCTGCTTCAGGCTGCCATGCAAGTAGACCTGGAAGAGACATGAATTTTCATTCATGTTGACAAGAATTTTCTTGTAAGCTTTCCAAGTCTTTCCTTTGATAACTAGAGTTCTTGTAAAGATTTAGAAGGGTTCCCTAGAGATAATTGTGGTGACCCCTCTTTTGGCCCAGACAACAGTGATTCTACCTTCTTTTGAAAATGCCCAAAGGTAGTTACCACAAGTTTCCTCACAGAATGGCCTTACTCATACTCTTACTCTTCTATCCGGGTTCATCTTTTAGCAATATCTACTTGTATGCCCTAAGGTGTACCTCTTGGAAAAACAGTTTTTGAAAGGGGTGTTACCTATCTGCCCTCTAGAAGACAGGTAGCTTGTTCTTGAGGATTTAATGTTGTAGTAGAAAAATGTACAATTGTTTCTTTTGAACCTCCTCATAAGGCTGTTTTTTTTTAAATCTTGAAAAATGTATTACTTTGACTTCTGCATGAAGACTATCTGAGTTAACAGCTTATATGGTGAGTCACAAGTATCTCATTTTTCTCAAAGATGGGGTAACCAAGAATAGATCCTTTCTTTAGGCCAAAGGTTGTTTCATAGTTTAGACTAAGCCAGGCTATTCATCTCCCTGCTTTCTTGCCAGAGCCATAAAAATCAACTATAGGGAATTCTGCACACTCTTGATTTCCACAAGCAACTCAGATAATGTGTTAACAGGACAACTATCTTCAGGACTTCTGATCAACTCTTTGCCTCCTAGAAAGGTAAGGAAATAGTTAACCTGTGTTTAAACAGATTATTTATAAATGGTTGTCACATGATTTTACTTTTTGTTCCTCTCACAATAACAAGACCATTCCAAAGTCAGGGCCCTTGCAACATCTCCATTTTTTTTGTTAAACGGTGGACTCTTAAAATATACTATAAGAATGAACTTGGTCTTATGTGCATGCCTTTTTGAGGCACTACAATCTAGATTCTTTCTCTAGGTCTAGAAGAGGATTTGTTAGGACTGTTTTCAAGGGATCCTGGACACTGATTCAGCTTTCTCCTCCCCTTACTCAGTAAGCTCTGGTATTTGTCCCATATTACTTAAGGCTAATGCAGCAGTGATCTTAAGATGAACATAGTACATTTGTACAAGTAAGTGTATCATAACAGTAGATATTTGACTAGATCACTGCTACAGTAGCTGCTCCTTCCCTGCTTCCGTCCTCCTATTTTTGCTATTTTATGCCCTCCTTCCACCACTAGCCCCCCTCCACCATATTTGCTATTTTTTTGACCAGGTGTGGGCATTTTTGTTTCTATATTCCTATCTGGAAAGGTACTAGCTTCTCTATCTTCTGAGATGAGAAAGCTCTGAGGTTTCTTTGCCCTAGTCACTGGTTTTACCTAATACAGCTAATGCACTCTCATGCATGCCAGTGGCTAGGGCACATTGATGGAGCTAAAAATACGATAGTTGCTGCTGCAAGTAAAATTAATTATTCAGATTTATTGAGACCAGGCATGCTTGGTAATTTCTTATGCCGAATCAAGAAAAACTGGAGCCCCAGTCCATTATGTTAGAAATATATACGTGGACATGTCTCTGACCTTTGTCAACAATCTGTTTTGGTACCAATTCAAAAAGAGGGCAAGGTCACATCAGATACAATTTTGCAGTCATCAGTCTGACCACTATTTTAAGTAAAATCCTGGAAACAATCATAATGGATCACTTCTAAAATAAAACATGGGACCGATTTCTTTGAGATATGGAATAGTATGGGTTTGTTCAGGGAAGATCTTACTATTTGGCTGTTGTGGCATGCCTTGAAGAGGTAATAGCAAGCACTAATGTTTGACTATGCATGTTACTTATTTCTGCCTAGCTACTGTATTTCTCTCTCTTCCATATATAGGAATAACTGGGCAGTTAAAAGCAATCTATACATATTTTAATGAGTAAAATGTTAACAGAATGCAACAAATGAGGGTGAAATTATCTGCTTATCTTGATGGGGAGGGTGATCAGTGATGCTCCACATGACTCTGTACTGAGGTCAATTTTTGGAATATTTTTCACAGATACAAACTTGGAAATGCATAAACAAATATGATTACTGCAAACTAGATGATATAATTATTTCAATAAAAGAAGCAAAATATCTTGTGTTGTAATTTTCATTCATTTCTCAACAAATGGGGTTCAGATCCAGTCCTCAGATCTCACTTGACCACTTTTCTTTAGATTCTAGGATCCGACTCTCAAGCTCCTCCCTTACCCACAATCCCCCTGATCACTGTATTACCGTAGATCTCATTTGCCACTATTCAAGATCAGTCAGGATTGCAATTGCTCGAGCTCCTTGTGGGTTATAGTGAGTGAATAGGTTAATCTGAAGTAGTTACTTCATTTGCTCTGCAACCTGTGGGTATCGGATCCGACTTCGGATCCGAGCCGGCAGCTTACCAAGCTCCAAGATCCAAGCTCCTACCTCCTCCCCCTACCCATAATCCCCTGCTACCAACCACATCACCTCAGATCGTTTTTTGCCGTGGCTGAAGAAGCTTTCCCTTTGAAGAGCTCCTGGCTGGGTGAGATCGTTTCTATCATAACTTCACCTAAAGTTTCAAAAATCGTGTGTGTGTGGTAGTAAACCTTTTTTCTACCCCTTTTTAGTGCTAGTTTAATTTTTTCTGGAACAGTTAGTTTTTCTTTTGTCACTCCCCCTCCCCCCTTAGCGGTTGGGTGTGTGTGTGAGTGTTTAACATGGCGGAAGGGCCTAACGCCATTTTTTCCAAATGTACTGAGTGTGGCCACAAGCTTTCCCCAGCTGATGGCCACACTCAGTGCATTTTGTGCCTGGGGGCAGCCCATCTTTCAGAGGCCTACCAGATCTGTGCGGCCTTTAACCCTCGGGCACTTCGGGATAGGAAAAACAAGCTGATCCTGGCGGGAAGGCTCCCCCAGGAGTCAGCTTATTCTTCCTCTCCCGTTAGGGCTCCGGCTGCCTCAGCGGCCTCGGTGCCCGCTGTTCCCTCAGCTCAACCCGGGACTCAACCTCCTTCTTCAGGTTTGAGCTCTGGGGAAACTAGTGCCTCCTCAACTAAGGAGAAGAGGCACAAGGATAAGGAGGGACATAGATCCCATAAAAGGCGGGCCGAGTCTCACCCCTCGGCTCCGCCAGTAAAAATAGCTAAGTCTCCTTCAGGGGTCTCCGGATCCTTCTCCTCTCGGCTCCGTTCGCCTAGCTTATCGCCGGAGCCGGAGGAGAAAGATCGGTCTCCCTCAAGGTCGTCGAGGCGGCCCTCCCGGCCCGCCTCGACTACCTCTTCCAGGTCAACCAAAAGCATCTCCGAAGCGGATATGGATCGGATGATGCGTCGGTTCTTACAGACCCAAATGCAGATGGGGGTGCTCTTGCCTCCCCCCCTCTGGGGGGCAGTGCGGCCCCCATATTTGCCCCGATCACTCCTTCTCCGACTCATTTTCGGATCTCGGAGTCATCGGAACTGGGCCCATTCGGACCCAGGGATTTGTCGGCGCCGATAGCGCTGGTCTCTTCGACGCCAACTATGCCCTCGAGCTTGTCGGATCCGAGCTCTCGGGGCCGAGGGCTGAGCGTCGGATCCGAGGGAGTTGTTGTATCTTCAAAGCTGTTGGCTTCGGAGCGTACCTCTCTCTCGGCACCGACTGCTTCGGCTCCAACCCAGATCCCTTCCTCGGAGCCGAGGAGATTGCTCTCAGAGGCTGGCGAGGGTGATTCTCCTTCTGCTTTTGAGGTAGTGGAGAGGGTACTGTCGAGATCCTCCAGATCCCCGGTTCGGGCTTCGGATCCACCCGTACCCCCACTGTATGAGGGTCTGTCTTCCATCATCCGACCATCGGGACAGCCTGCCCAAGCCTTCCAGCTAGTTCCTGTGGAGGAACAACAACCCGTGGACGAGCCCTCTTCGGATAGCCCCACCGAGGAGGTTCCTCGGAAACGGTGTAAAAGGAGGCACCTGGACTCCCCCGAGTCCGTTACCACCGACACGGACTTAGATGATAGGGAGGGTTCCCCAAGGTCACCCCCTGAAGATGTCTCCTTTGGAGACATCATGGAAATGTTGCGTATTAGAGGGGGGTGGTCTGCCCAAAAACCTTCCCTTGATGAATCCGTGTTCCTGGAGGCTTTTGAGGCAGGCCCATCTACTTCCAGGGTGTCCCCTCCAGCCGACCCCCTGGTGGACTTAATTACCACCAGGGCGTGGAAGGAGCCTGACACCGTGGAGCCAATTCCTAGGCATCCCGATAAAATACTGAGTCCCCCCACAGATAGGCAATCATGGGCCAAAGGATCCCCTGTTGATGCCATGTTGGTGGCGGTGGCCACCAAGAAAGAACTCGCTCAGGAGAGTTCTCTGGTCCACCCACCAGATAAAGAATCTCGAGCGTTGGACCGGATTGGGAAGCGGATGTTTGCTTCAGCGACCTTTTCTATAAGGGCGCTGAACTATATGGCACATACCATCAGGCTACAGAGAGACTTGATCAAGGAATACGCTGCAGCCCCCCCAGAGTCTATGTCGGTCGGAGACAGGAATGTGTTTACGACATGAATGGCCACTCTGAAATCCATCTCCAATCTGTCTATGCGGCTCCTCTCTCATGCTTCGGAGGGAGCCGCTAGAGCCAGCGGAGCATGGGTCGTCTTACGACGTCACGCCTGGCTCCGTCTTTGCGACTTCGCGGATCCCTTCAAGGCGTCTTTCGCAAATGCCCCCTTTGACGGTTCTGCTCTTTTCGGCAAGACCGTTCGCGATACGCTGGTCCAAAGCGAAAAGGACGAGAAGACGCTGTCTGCCACTGGAGTCCGCTTCTCTAGTCCCCAAAGATCCTTCTCCAGGAATCAGAGGGGACAAAAGAAGCTGTGATTCCGCAAGTCACAGCAATCCCATCCAGCTGCTGACCACTCGTCCTCTAGAGGCAGAGGAGGACAAGGTGGACGCCGGCCCAGAGTCAGAGGGGGGCCGTGTAATTTCGGGTCTAGAGAACCTTTCTCGGACAGACCCGAGCAACAGCCATGAGGGCTTGCCCGACTGTCCCTCTCTGGAGGCAGTCTGGGGGCAGTTGACGGAGCACCTGTCAAACTGGGAGTCCCTTACAATGGATCGATGGGTGCTCAGTATAATTTCCAGAAGTTATTTCATTCCTTTCCTAAATCTTCCCCCCAAAACCAGACGCCTCCCTGATGTCCCACCCGATCAGAGGGAGGCAGCGGCTTCAGAGATTTTAAAGCTGCTAAGAAAAAGAGCCATCCAGCCCGTCCCCCCAGATCAGTCCAGATTGGGTTATTACTCAAGGTTCTTTTTGGTGACAAAGAAAACTGGGGACCTCAGATCCATCTTAGACCTTTCTGCTCTGAACCTGTTTATACCCAAGGAAAAGTTCCGGGTGGTCACTCTTCAATCTATCCTCCCCCTTCTGCGGGAGAACGACTGGATGTGCTCCATAGACCTCAAGGATGCGTACTACCACATCTTGATGGACAGACGATCCAGGAGGTTTCTCCGCTTCCGGCTCAGAGCCAGTCATTATCAATTCAGGGTTCTTCCATTCGGCCTCACCTCAGCCCCCAGAGTGTTCACCAAAGTCATGGCGGTGGTTGCAGCCCACCTGAGACTTCAGGGCATTCAGGTCTTCCCGTACCTAGACGACTGGCTCCTTACCACGACCAACAGGCATCAGCTCTCTGTAGCGAGAGATTACGCACTGACTCTAGCCCACAACCTAGGCATTTCAGTAAAACTGCAGAAGTCCTGCCTGTGCCCCACTCAAGCCCTGGAATTCATAGGGGCCAGTTTGGATACTCGAATTTCTCGAGCTATAACATCAGTCAGACTGAACAGCTTGTCTTATCAGGTGTTAGCCCTTCTCCGGAGTCCTTCTCCTCCAGCGGAGTTAGTCCTGAGGGCACTAGGGTCTATGGCAGCAGCGATCGGTCTTTCCCTCCATGCCCGTCTGCAAATGCGAATATTACAATGGACCCTTCAAGTCCAATGGTCCCTCTTGCTCCACCCGTTGAACACGCTGATACCGCTGAGCAGAGTTTGCAGGGACTCCCTTCTTTGGTGGTTGCATGCGCGGGAACTTAGAGAAGGGAGGCCTTTTGTGATCCCCCCGGTCGAAGCCACGTTGACCACGGACGCTTCTCGCCTTGGGTGGGTGGGGGGCTTTGTTCAGGCAGATCCGTTCAAGGCACGTGGACTTCCCTAGAGACCGCATTGCATATCAGTGTCCTAGAGATGAGGGCGGTGCTTTTGGCATTGCAAGCTCTCCATGGCCTTCTTCCCCTGGGAACTACTGTGATCCAGACAGACAACATGTCTGTAGTCTGGTATATAAACAAACAGGGAGGAACCAGATCCTACCCCCTGTGTTGAGAGGCCATGAGAGTTTGGGAATGGGCGATCTCCACCAACCGTTTTCTGGTAGCAACGCACATCCCGGGACGATCCAACATATTAGCGGACAAGCTAAGTCGGGTGCTTCTCACTCCGTACGAGTGGTCTCTGAATCCATCTGTTGCGAAGCAGATCTTCCACAAATGGGGTCAGCCTCGCTGCGATCTTTTTGCTTCTCCTTTAAACACAAAATGCAGCGAGTACTTCGCAATAATTCCCCCCAGAGGGGAAACCCCCAGAGACGCTCTAGTCCATGCTTGGCCTCCCGGGCTCCTTTATGCTTATCCCCCCCTTCCACTCATGATGAAATTCATTCAGAAAGCCTGTTGGTTGGGGAGCAGAGTTATCTTCATAGCCCCATTCTGGCCTCGGCAGATCTGGTTCCCCTTTCTGCGGTCTCACAGTGTGGCTCCTCCATGGATTCTGGATCCCAGTCCAGAACTGATCTCTCATCCCGTGGATTGCCCAACACCAAACCTGGTCAACCTCAAGCTTGCGGCTTGGCTGATCCATTTCCATTAATGGCTAGGACTCCCGGTGTCTCATCTCCCGTTAAGGCCATTCTGGTTGCGGCTCATAAGCCATCTACCAGAAAACTTTACAACAGTAAATGGAAACATTTTTCCATTTGGGCCAAAGATAAGGGCTTGGACCCATTTACTGTCCCTATTCCGACCATCCTGGACTTCCTCTCGTTGATCTTTCGACAGGGAGCAAGCGCTTTTACGGTTAAGGTGCAATTGGCGGCCATCTCCCATTTTCATGTGGGTGATGGCATAGGTTCCTTAGCATCTACAAAGTTGTGCAAAACCTTCTTACAAGGCATCTTCCTTTTAAATCCACCAATAAAGTCTGTGGTTCCCCCATGGGATCTCACTCTAGTCTTGCAAGCCTTGACGAGTCCACCTTTCGAACCTGCGGCCTCAATTCCATTGAAGTTCTTGTCATGGAAAACAGCCTTCTTAGTGGCTATTACTTCGGTCAAAAGGGTTTCAGAATTACAAGCCTTGTTTATGAAACCTCCTTACCTTATCTTTCACAAAGATAGAGTGTCCCTCAGGACTAACCCGTCTTTCTTGCCTAAGGTTGCTTCAGAAGCAAATATAAATCAATCGATAAATCTACCAGTGTTTTTTCCAACATTTCAGAACAAGGGAGAATACACATTACACAAATTGGATGTACACAGACAGCTGCGTTTCTACTTGCACAGGACTAAAGAGTTTCGCAAGTCGGACCAGTTGTTTGTCTCGTATGCAAAATCAGCCATGGGTAAAGCCATTTCCAAAGTCATTGTAGCAAATTGGATCCGTCAGTGTATTATTCAGGGGTATATATCATCTGGCAAACCAGCCCCGGTTAGTATCCGTGCTCATTCTACAAGATCTGTAGCCACCTCAACAGCCTTCTGGTCTAGGGTTCCAGTGGACGACATATGTTCAGCAGCTACTTGGTCCCCTTCTCATACGTTCATTTCTCATTATAAATTAGATGTGATTTTGAGAAGTAGGGCTTCTTTTGGCTCCGCGGTGCTTCAGAATATCCTTCCGTATGGACCACCCAAGTTCTTATAAGGTAGCTGGGGACTCTGTCCCACAGGTTGCAGAGCAAATGAAGTAACTACTTCAGATAAAGAAGTTATGTACTCACCATAACGTTCCATCTGAGTAGGTACGTCATTTGTCTGCAACCGACCCCCCCCTGCCATCCCCCGAACCTTTTGGGATTTTCTGATCACCTTTGCAGTTGATTTTACGTGTTTCCAGGTTGGTAAGGCAAAAAAAACGATCTGAGGTAATGTGGTTGGTAGCAGGGGATTATGGGTAGGGGGGAGGAGCTAGGAGCTCGGATCTTGGAGCTTGGTAAGCTGCCGGCTTGGATCCGAAGTCGGATCCAATACCCACAGGTTGTAGACAAATGAAGTACCTACTCAGATGGAACGTTATGGTGAGTACATACCTTCTTTTTATTGTTCTCCAATATATACTCCTATATACTTTTCTGTATAATTCTTTTTTCCTTTGTATACAAGACTATTTTCCTTACCCTCAACAGTCTTTCCTTACCAAGCTTTTTTTGGTACTCCTGTATTACCATTGTTGGCAGTCGGTTTCTCTCTTTTTACTTGTAGGTAATTTCTTTCAGTACCATTGTTGGTAGTTAGCATGTATCTTCCTTTTCCTGATTCTATAACAACAACAAAAAAAAATGTTTCTGTATTCTTTTTGCTTGTTTTTTTCAGCATGGCTGATAAGCCGACTGGTTTTAAGAAGTGCACTTCTTGTGGGCATAAGGTCCCCAATTCTGATGGCCCACAGGGAGTGCATTTATTGTTTGGGCCCAGCACATCTGGGAACCTCTTGCTCTATCTGTGCGGCCTTTAACACTAGAGTGATAAGTAATAGGAGGAATACATTAATTTTAAAAGATTTCCTTCTGGCCTCAGCTTCTTCTACAGGCACTTCTTCTTCAGGGGCTGAAACCCCCTATCAAAAATTGAAGTAGCCCAGGGAGTACTGTAAACTCTCACCTGCTCGGTCTCCTCCACACCTTCTTCAGAGCCTCCTAAGAAGGTTTCTGAGACCTCAGATCCAAAGTCTTCAGATTTGACACCATCTGCAGTCACAGCTCCTCGCCCCCTTGCTCCTAGGCTTTATCTGGAGCTGGTATCCCTGAGATTAAGATCTCCTTTTTTACAAGAGACTCCCAAAAATTTGTCTCGCCCCCTTGCTCCTAGGCTTTATCCAGAGCTGGTATCCCTGAGATTAAGGTCTCCTTTTTTACAAGAGACTCCCAAAAATTTGTCAAAGCCACCTTTCACATCCTCTTCAGTTAGGTCTTCTCAAAGTCTTTGAGTTGGAGGTGGATAGGATGATGTTAAAATTCCTCAAAACACAGATCCAGATGGGACTCCTGTCAACTCCATCTTCCATTGAATCCGTGAGCCTTCATCCTTCTTTCCAGCCTGTACTTGCTCCTTCTCCGATCCAACTGGCTGTTTCGGAGCCGTGGGATCCAAGAGCCCCAAGAGTCAAACCATTGGATCCAAAGGTTATTTCATCTTCTACTCCAGGGACTTCCTTAATCCAATCAGCTCTGACCCCATAGGAAAACAATGGCTCTCAGAACTGAAGCATCGGCATCAAATCTGAGGGGTTGACTTCGACTCTGAAGTTTACAGAGCTGTCCCTTCCTCTCAGAGCTTTGGTGCTGGATAGCTCAGCTCCAACTCCTCCTTCAAAGTGGCGGGTTGATGAGGCTTGGGGATTGTCTGCCCCGAGACCCTTGGCTTTGGTGGGATTGTCCTCAGCTTCTCCTGGTATCTCTGCATTGGAGGTAGTGGAGAGGATATTCTCACATCCCAATGTGGTTTTGACTCTCCCTTCTTTGGATCCTGTGTCTTAGTCTTCTCATCCTACACCTCAGGGACACCCAACACAGATGAGCTTCCAAGCAGTTGCCACCATTTCCTCTTTCTTCCAATACCTCCCAGGAACATCCCACTGAGGATGTTACTCAGAAGAGGGCGTGCAAGAGGAGGCACTTGGATTCTCACAAAAGTCACAGATTTTGATGAAGGGGAAGGGTCTCCAAGATCTCCACCTAAGGATGTCTCATTTGGAGACATCTTAGAGATCCTTCACCAGAAAGTTGGTTAGTCTTTCCAAACCCCTTCCCCAGGAGAAACCAGTTTTCTTGGAAGCCTTCAGGTCTGGACCATCTATGTGTTGGGTTACCCCACCTGTGGATGAGCTAATAGATCTTGTCTCCTGCACAGCATGGAAGGAACCGGACTCAGTAGAACTGATCCCCAAACATCCAAACAAGGTTTTGAGTGCTTCTTCTGACAGAAAACACTGGACACAGGGCATTCCGGTAGATGCCATGGTTGTTGAGCATTCACAAAGAAGGAGTTGGCTGAACAGAGCTCCTCTCTTCATCCCCCTAACAGGGAGTTTAGGGCTTTGGACAGGTTTCAGAAGCTAGTGTATGCGTCAGCAACCTTAGCTTTATGGTTGCTGAATTATTTGGTGCATTTTACTAGGTCAAGGAACTCTCTATCTATACCCATGGGTCCATGTCCGCAAAGGAACAGAAGTCCTCTTCCTCATGACTGGCCACCCTATAATTCCTTACTAATTCATCCATAAGGTTAATCTTGTGCGCAGCTGAAGGTTCCTTACTGGCTGCCAGTTCAGGCATAGCCATTAGGAGACATTCCTGGATGTAGTTGTGTGATTTTCCTAAGCCTTTTAAGGCACCATTCATCAGTGCTCCCTTTGATGAATCTTCCTTGTTTGGACCAACAGTTAAAGAGACACTCTCCCACAGTGAGAAGGATGGAAAGACTTTATCTGCCATGGAAATCTGCCTTTCTACCCCACAGAGTCCCTCTTCCATGAATCAACACTTTGGTAAAAAGTGGTTCCGTAAATCTCAAGGGCCTTTCCAAGAGCCCCACAGAGAATTTTCCCCTAGAGATAGAGGGAGAAACAACTATAATGTTATTTCACCCTCTCAACAGAAGGGGTCCACAGAATCAAGGATCTTGAGATTCTTTCTCGGACAGATCCTTTCAGTGCTCCTGAAAGTTTAACTGACTGTCCCCTCTCTGGAGGCAGTCAGAGGGTGCTTGTCCTTGCACCCAAAAGCCTGGATAACCATCACAAAAGATTTATAGCTGCAAAGGATCTTATCCAAAGGATAATGTGAGAGTGTTCAATCTCGCCGTTTGTTCTTACACACGGGTTCAGAGCCGATCCTCGGCTCCGAGTCAGCCGCATAGCAAAGCTTTGCATCTTAGAGAAGCTCGAGACCAGGCTATATCCCACAATCCTCCCTGCCATTACTCAGATCTAGTTTGCCGCTGCAACAGATCACATCGACGAGAGCTCGGACCAGAGAGACTTTTGTTATATTACAGATAAGATTCTTATCTTTCTTGTTTAAAAAGTTCTTAAAGTTCTTAAAGTTAGTTTTTGATATAGTGCTAGTGTGTGTGTGTTATTATAGTTAATCCTGTCATATTTTTATAGGTTCCCTTTTGTGGCCTACCTCCTTTTTCCCACTTATAGCAATACTTTTATATATATATATATATATATATATATATATATATATATATATATATATATATATAAATATTTACTTAGTTATTATAGCTAGTGTCTAAATATTTTTTCATAGTAGAGTGTCTTACTTCTACCGGTTATGTCAGAAAAAGCCAAATCCGGCTTTAAAAGATGTCATTGTGGACAGAAAATGTCCATCACTGACAATCACACTTCCTGCGTCTACTGTCTTGGCCCTCTCCACCTACAAGAGGATTGCTCTATATGCCATTCCTTCAGCGGGAGGGTCATGACAGATAGACGCAGGAAACTTATAGATAGGGGACTACTTAAGCCTGCCTTCCAGGAGGCTTTGGACAAATCGGACCAGGCTTCTAAGTCCTCGAAGGGGTCGAAGATATCGGAGCCCATGTCATCAGCTCCGAGTTCATCTTCGAAGGTTCATTCGCCGGTTCCACAGACTTCGGGGCCGAGCGTTGAACGTTTGTCTTTCACTGAGCCCCAGGTCTTGGAACCGGTGTCTGAGCTACTGCCACCGTCCATTCTTCGGTCGGTGCCATCTTTGGCCCCTTCGACCCGATCTTCCAGACCATTATCTGATACAGATGTGGATCGTGTTGTGCAGAAACTTATGGAGAACACGGCCCTTTCTAAGTTGATTGCAGTTTCCTCCCAATTGGTGTCGAAACTAGAAGGCCTCCCTTTATCTCCAACAGGTCCTCCTTCGAAACCCATCCAGTCTTCGAAGCCGGGAGAGGATGAGCCGATGATAGTGGAGCCCTCGGTGCCGAAACCGTCCATTGCACAATCAACACCATTGACTTAGACTCCTTCGGAACCTGTAGGTGAGTCGCGGAGCCGACGATCTCTCACTCGGTTCCGGGACCGAGAGTCGTAACGACTTTTCGGTGCCGACTCTCCCTCTCGGGGCCTCGGTGCAGATTGGCTCGGCTCCGTCCTCGGGGTCGGGGCCCACGGCCCCCGTGTCTGGGATGCTTCCATGTTCTTCGGAACCGGAGGAGTCCTCGGCCCGGGGTTCAGGGGTTTTTGACCTTATGAGGAAGGTTTTGTCTGCACAGACAACCACTTCATCGGAGGCGTCTTCTCCCTCCCCTAAGGGGCCACTCTCTGTTTCTGCCCCCACGACCCATCCAAAGCGTAGAGCACCATTGCCTCAGCCACCCCCAGAGGGTGCCCCCTGTTCCTCGGAGGCCTCACCGGAAGCCCCCTTCGATGAGGTTCCAAGGAAAAGACTGTGCAAGAGGAGGCACTTAGATTCCCCGCAGGAATCTCTAACATCTGACACTGACTTGGATGAGGCAGAGGGGTCCCCAAAATCCCTCTCTGAGGATGTCTCATTTGTGGACATCTTGGAGATCTTAAAACAGAGGGATGATTGGCAGTCCCTAGCCCCCACTGAGGACGAGTCGGTGCTGCTGAAGGCTTTTGGTGCTCAACCTTCTACCTCCTGGGTTACTCCGCCCTTCGATGAGTTAATGGATTTAATTGCTCGAAGGGCGTGGGAGACACCAGACACAGTGGAACTGGCCCCTCGAAAACTGAGCAAATTTATCACCACCCCCCAGGACAAGGTTTATTTCACCAAGGGAGTTCCGGTCGACGCTATGGTGGTGGCGGCAGCCACTAAAAAGGAGATGTCTGAATCTTCCTCTTCTGTTCATCCTCCTAATAAGGATTCTAGGACTATGGACAGATATGGGAAGCTCGTTTTTAGTTCAGCGACTTTTTCCATGTGTTCGCTAAACTATTTGACACATTTTACACGTCTGCAGAGGGATCTCATCAAGGAGCTGGGAGATATCCTCCAGGGTAACACAGATGCTGCTGTTTCAGATAAGGTAACAGCACAGCTTAACACCCTTACCTCCATAGTGAACTCATCCATGAGGCTCATCTCCTATGCGGCTGAAGGATCGAGTAGAGCTGCAGCTTCAGCGATTGCTCTACGAAGACAATCCTGGATGCGGCTGTGCTCATTTGCGGAAGCCTTCAAGTCTCCCTTCGCCAACGCCCCCTTTGATGGTGCCACTCTCTTTGGGCCCAAAGTGAAGGAGACACTAACTCGGTGTGAGCAAGAAGGAAAGACTCTGTCTGCTGTTGGAGTCCATTTTTCCGCTCCAACTAGACCGTACCCCAAAGGGCAATGAGGCGGAAAAATGTGGTTCCATAAAACTCAGGGATCTTTCCAGGCCACACAGAGTGATGCCCCCCCAGAGGCAGAGGGGGGGTAGAAATGGAAGACGTCACCCCGGCGGCAGAGGGGGTCCGCAGAACCAAGGCGACAGGGATCCTGTCCCTGGTAAGCCTTTCCAGCACTCCTGAACGGGGGCCCGACTGTCCTGCTCTGGAGGCAGTCGGGGGTCGCTTGGCTTTATACCCACAGGCCTGGCTAACTCTTACCTCGGACTCTTGGGTAAAAAGCATTGTAACCAGAGGATACAAAATCCCCTTCATATCAACTCCACCCCAACAAAGAAGGTTTCCAGATGTGCCACCCCATCTGTGAGGCCCAGCAGCAATAGAAATTTCAAAGCTGCTCGAAAAAAGAGTCATCCAACCAGTCCCGGACCAAAGAGGATCCGGAACTTACTCAAGGTTCTTTTTAGTTCCAAAAAAGACAGGGGACTGGAGACCGATTTTGGATCTCAGCAATCTCAACACCTTCGTGAAGAAGGAAAAGTTCTGGATGGTCACGCTTCAATCGATCCTTCCATTTTTACAGAAGGACGACTGGATGTGCTCGATAGATCTCAAGGACGCGTACTACCACATCAAAATGGCCAGACCGTCCAGAGATCACCTGTGCTTCCGGCTGGGAGCCAGTCACTTTCAATTTCGAGCCCTGCCCTTTGGGCTCAACTCAGCCCCCAGGGTATTCACCAAATGCATGGCAGTGGTAGCGTCTCACTTGAGAGGATTCCGGGTGTTTCCCTATCTGAACGACTGGCTCCTCACCGCCACCACCGAGAATCGCCTCATACAAGCCAGAGACTACACAGTCAACCTTTGTTCCCACCTAGGGATTTCCATAAACTTCGAAAAATCTGCCTTACTGCTCTCACAGCATATTTAATTCATCGGAGCAGACCTAGATACACGTTTAACACTGGTAAAGCTCCCTCCAATAAGGGCTTCATCCCTCAAGGAACAGGTTCTTCTTCTACTGCAAAGCAGGAAAGCCCCGGCCAAACTAGTGTTGAAGGTTTTGGGACTCATGGCAGCGTCCCTGATTGCAGTTCCTATGGGGAGATTGCACATTAGGCTCCTCCAATGGCTGCTGTTCACACAGTGGTCATTCCAGCAGTTACCCCTAGCGCATGAGATTCTGATAACAGATTCTTGCAAACGAGACCTCTTATGGCGGGTGTACAGTCAGGATCTCACTATGGGTTGTCCATTTGTTCTACCCAATCTGACGGCCACGATAACCACGGACGCTTCTCTGATAGGGTGGGGGGGACTATTTCAGGGAAGAACAGTCCAAGGGGAATGGTCCAACATGGAGTACAACCTGCACATAAATGTTCTGGAAATGAGGGTGGTGTTCCTGGCGTTGCAACACTTTCAAACTTTCCTACCTCTAGGAACAGTAGCAGTTCAGACAGACAAAATGTCTGTAGTCTGGTACATAAACAAACAGGGGGGAACCAGATCTTACCCATTATGCAGAGAGGCCATGAGAATTTGGCAATGGGCAGAGTCCACAGGTCGCTTTCTGATTGCAACGCACCTCCCGGGGTCATCCAACGTCATTGCGGACAGGTTGAGCAGAGCCATCCTGTTACCTCACGAGTGGTCCCTCAATCCACAGGTGGCGGAAAGAATTTTCCGCAGATAGGGCCAGCCTTGCTGCGATCTATTTGCTTCCCCGATGAATACCAAATGCAGAAGCTATTTTGGCCTTCTACCCCCTCCGGGGGATGTCCCCAGGGATGCACTGATACACGATTGGCCCCCGGGTCTCCTATATGCATTTCCACCTACCCCCCTTGATTCCCAAATTTCTTCAGAAAGCCAGGAACCTGGAAAGGACAATTATACTCATAGCCCCATTCTGGCCTCAACAGATATGGTTCCCCTTTCTTCGAGCCCATCAAACAGAGGAACCGTGGATCCTGGACCCAGTACCAGATCTACTGACCCATTCGTCGGGAGTTCCTCACCCGTCTCTTCTATCCCTCAAACTAGCAGCTTGGCTGCTCCACTTCCCTGTCTAGCCAGGTCTGATCTACTTTTTCCGGCAGTTCAACGCATTCTGGTTGCCTCTCATAAAGCTTCCACTACAAAACTCTACAGGAGTAAATGGAAATGCTTTGTATACTGGGCATCTAGCCAACACTTGGACCCCCTAGTAGCTCCTTTACATAAAGTTCTAGAATTTCTATCTATCCTTTTTCACAAAGGAGCCTCTACTTCCACACTAAGAGTACAGTTGGCAGCCATATCCAACTACCATGTTGGTGAGGACGGTTCTCCTATTATGTCCCACAGGCTTTGTAAGGCTTTTATGAAAGGATCCTTCCATCTTCGACCGCCCGTCAGAAACCCTTTATTCCCATGGAATTTAAATTTATTATTGTCACAACTAATGTTGCCGCCCTTTGAACCAGCCTCGTCTTGCCTCCTGAAGTTCTTGTCGTGGAAGACACTTTTTCTCGTAGCTGTTACTTCAGCTCGAAGAGTTTCAGAGCTGCAAGCACTATCAGTCAGGCCACCTTACTTAATTTTCCGCCCAGATAGAGTCTCCTTGCGAACAAATCCGTCTTTCCTTCCTAAGGTATGTTCTGTCACGAATATTAACCAGTCCATAGAACTCCCTACCTTTTTCAAGAACCATACCAGCAAGTTGGAGTATATGCTGCACAAGTTGGATGTCCACAGACAACTAAGATTTTATTTGGATAGGAGTAAAGATTACAGGAAAACAGATCAGCTTTTTGGCACGTTTGCAGACAATAAAAAGGGCATGGCAGTTACAAAACGTACACTATCTAAATGGCTTACTGATTGTATAGCCTTTGTATATTCTAAGTCAAATCAGGCCTTGCCTGCCAAACCTAAGGGCCATTCTACCAGATCCGTTTCCACTTCTTTGGCTCATGCAGCTCGTCTGCCTTTGGACACGATTTGTGCAGCAGCCATGTGGTCTAAACCACATACTTTCATCGCTCATTATAGGGTTGACAAAGTCTCCAAAGACAGGACATCTTTTGGTTCCACTGTGCTTAGGAACGTTCTTCCATGAGTCACTCGGGGTGACGGAGCTAGGGATGCTATCCGTGTGTAAGAACAAATGGCGAGATTGAACACTCTCACATAAAGAAGTTATGTTCTTACCATAACGTTCCATGTGGAGTGTTCATCTCGCCTTTGTTCTTACATTCCCTCCCTTCCCTCCCTCACGTGTTTGGAAGAATGAGTAGGACTAGAGTCTGGTCGAAATGCCTTAACCCCTTCCGGGTATATTGTTTCTTGCCTCATGGGGTATATTTCACTACCCTTAGTTAATTTGTTAAGTGAGAGAGTGTCTCTGAGTTCTGTGGCAGTGTGTAGCCTTAGCACCTGAGGGTTTTTGGTTGGTCTGGTTTACTTGCAAACTAGATCTGAGTAATGGCAGGGAGGATTGTGGGATATAGCCTGGTCTCGAGCTTCTCTAAGATGCAGAGCTTTGCTATGCGGCCGATTCGGAGCCAAGGATCGGCTCCGAACCCGTGTGTAAGAACAAAGGTGAGATGAACACTCCACATGGAACGTTATGGTAAGAACATAACTTCTTTTTTCTTTCCCTTTTTACAAGTTCCCCAAAGGAAAAGAAAATGTCTCCCTGATGTTCGACCCAATCAAAGGGAGTTAGAAGCTGTAGAGATTCAAAAGCTGCTGGAAAAGAGTCATCCAAGAGGTCCCCCCAGACCAAAGAGGATCCAGAATTTGCTCAAGATTCTTTTTAGTGTCAAAGAAAACAGGGGACCTGATACCTATTCTGGATCTCGGTTATCTTAACCAGTTTGCAAAGAATTCCAAATTCCAGATGGTCATGGTTCAGTTCATTCTACCTCTCCTTCAGAAGGATGGCTGAATGTGCTCTCTAGATCTTCAAGACACATACTGTTATATCAAAATGAGCAGCCACTTTTGAAGATATCTGTGCTTCTGGGTGGGAGCCAGTCATTACCAGTTCAGAGCTCTGCACTTCCGATTTACCACAGCCCCCAGGGTGTTCACCAAATGCATGGCAGTGGTAACAGCTCATCTAAGACTGTGTGGATTCAGAGTGTTTCCTTATTTAGATGACTGGCTCCTTACCACACCAACCAGGCATCTCCTGGAAAAGACCAGAGATTACCTACTCCATTTATCTCAATCTCTGGGGATTATGATAAATCTGGCAAAGTTACAACCTCAACCAGTTCAGGTGTTTTAGTTTATATGTGTGCATCTAGACACAGTCAATTCTCTAGCTCTTCTGCATCTAAACAGAATTCTTACTTTGAAAACACGTCAGTCAGGATCTTTCTCATCCAAGCAAGAATAGTACTCAAAGCTCAAGTGTCGATAGCTGCTGCAATAACTTTAATACCCCTGCACATCTCCATACGAGAATTCTTCAGTGGACCCTAGCAGTGCAATGGTCTTTCCATCGACAGTCTGTATGACATCCAATAATATTATCTCAAGTTTACATAAAATCCCTATTGTGGTGGATAACTCCGAGGAGTTTTGTCAACGGCACTAATTTGTCCTTCCTTCCTCTGAACACCACGTTGACCAGGGAGGCCTCCCATTTGTGTTGGGTGGAGCATTACCTGAGACAGACAGTTCAAGACACGTGGTCCCAAGAAGAGACCAGTTTGCATATAAATGTTTAGAGACGAGAGCAGTGCTTGTAGCGTTGCAAGTCCTTCAGAGCTGTCTTTCACTAGGAACTATTGCTGTTTAGATGGACAATATATCAGTAGTCTGGTACATGAACAAACGCAGGGAAACAAAATTCTATCCTCTGTACCAAGAAGCAATGAGGATTTGGTAATGGGTGATCTCCTCCAACCGTTTTCTGGTAGCAACACACATATTGGGGAAGTCCAACATATTAGTGGACAAGCTCATGAGGGCCATCCTGAAGCCTCACGAGTAGTCTATCAGTGAGTGGCAGATATGATCTTCCACAAATGGAGTCAACCATGATGCGACCTATTCATCTCTCTCCTCAACAACAAATTCAGTAGGTTCTTTGCCCTAATTCCCCCTCAGGGACAGTCCTAGAGAGATACTTTATTCCACTTTCGGCCCTCTGTTCTCCTTTATGCTTACCTTTCCCTGCCTCTAATACCCAAGTTTCCTCAGAAATCACACCAGTTGAAGAGCAAAGTAATATTCATTGCTAATCCTGGTACGCATACATTTTCCCATCACATCACAAATACAAAACAATAGTAGTTTAGTTTTTATATACATCAATTACATCAATTATTTTATTTATAATTATAAAATCAAAAATGGAAGGAAAATTTTAAATGCATATTTTTTTTAATTTTTTTTTTTTTTTATTTAATGGTAACTTACAATAAAATTATTTTAATATAAAAATTATATATATATATATATATATATATATATATATATATGTATATATTGATAATTTGTAATATGATTTTAATATAATTTCTTAGACATTGTGAAATATAATATGAATATTAAAATTATATTCTATACATTCAGTAGAACAACTTCTCTCCTTCTTCAAACAATCATCAAATTCATGTTCACATCACTTCATCATATATTGTATTATATATGGACTATTAGTAAAAATCAATAAAATTAGAAACTTCATAAAACTTCATCTTTTCAATCATTACAATTAGATTTATATTCAAATTAATTCTCAATTTACTTGCATTAACATCGTAAATTTAGTAAATTAAATAAACTAACAAAACAACAACTTTTGAAAATACTTTCACTTCTAAGTAAATATCAGCAAATGAGGGCTCCCTACTGGCCTCAGTAGATATGGTTTCCTTTCCTATGGTCTCACCTAGTATGTCCACCGTGGACATTGGATCCACTCCAGGTCTCCTGCCACACCCCACAGGGATGATTCATCTGGACATTGCAGGCCTCATACTGACTGTATGGTTTCTGCAAATCCAGTAATGGCTAGATATTCCAGGCTGTCCTCCCCAGGTCATCAAATTATTTTCTCATTCCACAAACCTTCAACCAGGAAGATTTATAAGTGCAAATGGAAAATACTTTCTTTGTGGCCTCATCAGAAGGACTTGCATCCTTTCCTAGCTCCACTCCCAGCTATTTCAGATTTGTTTTTACCTCCATTTTTCAAATTGGGGTGAGTTTCTCCACCATTAAAGTGCAGCTGGCAGCCATTTCCAACTACCACTTTGGAGATAATGCTTCTCCTTTAGCTTCAACTAAGTTATGTAAGGTTTTCCTAAAAGGTACACTTTTACTTAGACCTCCATTTCAAGGTCCCTCTCCACCTTGGGATCTCACTTTGATGTTACAGGCTTTTGGCACATCGACCGTTTGAGCCTTCATCTAAAATGGATCTTAAGTTTCTATCTTGGAAAACTGTCTTTTTGGTGGCTATCATGCCAGCAAGACTAGTATCAGAACTCCAAGCACCATCTGTGAAACCAACGTACTTAATTTTTCATAAAGAAAAAGTTACCCTACAATACTAATCCTTCCTTTCTACCAAAAGTGGCTTCTGACTCAAATATCAAGTCATTAAAGTACCAGCTTTCTTTCCAGATTTTGACAATAAAGAAGAATATACCCATCATCTCTTAAACATCCATAGACAACTTCACTTTTACCTTCATTGGAATAAGGAATTTAGAAAACTGATCAATTGTTTGTCTGCTTTTCCAATAACAAGATGGGAAAACCAGTTTCAAAAACTACTCTAATTAAATGGATAATAGATTGTATTTCCTGTTTCTTCCTTGAGATGCCCAACTTTACCAAGACAACCAAAAGCTCATTCAACTAGATCAATGGCTACATCAGCTTCTTTTTGGGCTAGAACTTCCATTGATGACATTTGTGCAGCCGCCACTTGTTCTCATACTCATACTTTTATTTCTCATTAGAAATTGGATATCATTTCCACGAACAGAGCATTATTCAGTTCTGTGATGCTCCGAAATATCATGGTAATTGTAGCTGGAGACTCTGTCCCATTCATTGAGTAATCAATTAAAATGACAACATCAGATATTAAAGTTATGTACTCACCATAAGTAAGCATCTGTTCATTTTCATTCTTCCTGAACTTCTCTCCCACCTTCCCCCTATCCACCTTCCCCCTATCCATGTCTTTGGGAAAGACCAAATGGAATTTTTAGGAAGAATAGTTCCTGCTTGAGCTCCTGATCTTTTAGCTATCACTGTTCTGTCATAGCTATCTTGAGTGATATTTTCTTGTAATATTGTATAATAGCAGCAAATTTGATCTGAGGCAATACTGTGATCAGGAGCATTATGGGTAAGGGAAAAGCTTGAGAGTCAGATCCTAGAATATGAAGAAAGCAGATGAGTCAGACCCAAGGATTGAATCCAAACCCAATTCATTGAGGAAAAGTGAAAATGGACAACACAGACACATAGTTGTAATGAGTACATAACTTTAGCTTCTCCAGCATGGTCTGCCAAAGCTATACTTGGTGCATAATTATGTTATCTTTAAATGCATAGTCATGTGACTTGATAAAAAAAATTATGATTGTAAAATAAATGGTCAAAGCATAAAGTCATATAATCATAAATGATTCATGATGATGGCAGAAAATAATTTAAACTTTAACCAGTGCGTGTCTACCAAAATCAGAAAAACATACTCAGCAGATCATATCTCACTTTATAACTCTGTTCTATATCAGTTTAGCGAAAACTTACTTTGTCAAATGCCTATTCATCAACCCCTTTTCATCGAATCGTTAAAGCAGCAAAACATTTTCCCAGGGAAAGTAGGTAAGTGGCCATTGTTACACATTTGCCCTTTTTCCCAATGTAGTGCTATCTCGGAGTTGGTATATATAATTAGGGGGTAGGGGCACAGCCCCCTCAAGTTGGGGGGTTTGGGAGGCAAAGCCCCCCCACATTACTTTGTTTAGATGTGTAATTTTTCTTACAATTACCCTGGTGGCCAAGTAGCTTTTTTCCCTTGGAAAATGCTTCACTGATTTAACAGTTCGATGAAAAGGAATCGATGAATTGGCATTCAACAAAGTACGTTTTCGCTAAACTGATATACACCCTCTAACGCACTTATCCAACCTTTTACTGAACACGAGGCAGTATTTTATCATCTATGTGCAAGCTACCTTAATTAACTTATAAAGGTGCAGTGATTTCTTAGTTAAAAAAAAAAAAAAAAAACTTCTGGGATGAAGGCTTGAATTATTCCAAAAAGCTTCAGGAATATACTTTTCTTTTGTATTACTTAGATGTGACCTCTGCCTGGTCTGTATCACAATGTCTCTTTGAAATTTGTGTGTAATTGTATGGCTGAAATGTGCCATTGGGAGAGTTAACAAAATACACACACACACACACATACATAAATATTTTGTAATTTTGGATTAACAAAGTTGAAAATCTTATCTATAGCATGTAAATGGCTCATTTTAGTCTGAAAAGTTTGTGTTAAGATCAGGAGCGGCCTTAGGTCAACTGGTGCCCTAGGCAAAGGCCTCCATGGTGTTCTCCACCACACCATCCAGTGCCCCCATTCTGGTCTACCTACACCAAATAAATACTGGAAAAGTTCCCTTGCTAGAGCAGCGCCCTAGGCAGCTGCCTAGTTGGCCTATGCCTAAGGCTGGCTATAGTTAAGATAGGTCACTGCATGTTAGAGAAAATTTAGGTTTTGCTATTTTATGACTATTGTTTAATTTAATTGTTTAATGTAGCCATTTATTAGAAGTGTCTTGTATGAAAAATGGGTGGGCTAAACCCTCATTTTCAGCACTGTGGCTCTGTAAGGGCTATAACAGATGATCTGATGTTGTCATTTTCATTCATTCCTCAACTGATGGGTTTAGGGTTTTTTTATCATGTATCATGAGTTTTACTCAAATTTTTACTGTTGATCTTTATCACTCTTCCTCCCTTGACCTTCTCTTATAGTTTTTGAGCCTGTTAGTCTGACCATTTTCTTTCAGACCCTCCTACCCATTAAAGGGTAATCCTTTAAATACCATTGTTGATACCCTGAAGATATAGTCTACTTAGCTAAATCTACATCATATACAGCTTTTATTTAGAAAAAACACTAGAATATTCAGTGAAATAATATATGAACATAAACTTCCAATTAAAAGTAAGAATGACAATATCACCCTTTACAGACATTATACTACATGTGTCATTTCTAAACAGTTTGAACTTTGTGTCATTGAAACAGGTAATTCCTGACTGGAGAGGTGGTAATTTTAACAGTTTTCTGGAATGTACTGAATTATATGGGCAGGTAAAATGAAACACTGGGAAATACCCAAACTTTAATGGTCATCTGAACATTAAATGTGAATTAAAGGGGAAAAAAAATATGCTTTACAAGCACTCACAATGTGTTTTGTTTCATATACATGGTGTGTGTATTATGTCCTTTTATCAGCAAGTTTTTTATTGAGTGTATGAAACGTGGCTTATATAAGTAGGATTCATATATATATATATATATATATATATATATATATATATATATATATATGTGTGTGTGTGTGTGTGTGTGTGTGTGTGTGTATATATATATATATGTGTGTGTATATATATATATATATATATATATATATATATATATATATATATTTATTTATATATATATATATATATATATATATATATATATATACATATATATACACATCTCATCGGGTATGCTGTTTATTTTCTGGTGAAGTCTGTTATTAAATAAAGCACTTAAAACTTTAATGACACATCTATTGATTTGTTTTTTGATTATTTGTATTGTTTACACATTACTGTTTGAATTTTTTTTGGTTGGTTTATGTTAGATACAACATTTTTCTTTATTACCTTTGAGAGATCCCATATGGCAAGGAAAGGCTGGTGACCACTAAAGCAATCTGGCAATGTTCCTGCATAAGCTATATTATCAAGACTGGAAGACAGAAATTCTTTTTTCCCTATGACCTTGGTAGTTCTGGTGATTGAATAAATGTGCTGGGTGAGATCAAAGATTCTGCGGAAGGGATAAGATGGACAACTAGTGCTAACGACCGACCAATATTTAACTTTTTCCCCTTTAACACTGGTAGTAATCTGTGACAGTATATCCAAGGCTGTATTTTGGGCATATTGTGGGGAGATGTACCTACATCCAGTAGTGATGTCTTTATGACTGTGCAAGCTTGCATAACTTCTGTTTTCATGAATATATGCCTTGGACAGGACATAGGGCACAATCAGTTTTACTAGAGTCGATATTGATACTCTACTTATCTTTTTTACTATATGCCAAGATGACAGAGTTTTTACATTTTGTGGTTTGAGACATATCTCTGATATACCAGCTAGTTGAGGAGTGTAATGTGAAAGCAATTTAAAGACAATGATGACTTTTTATAAGTATTTTAGGCATTAAGATGGATGATTCTAAGACCAGATTTGTTTTCCTGCCAGAAAAGTTGGATGTTGCAGTGTGATATTATCTTGACATGGACCTGGGTTAGGGTGAATGACATTGTATAACAGAAGAAATCTTTGGGGGAATGTTTTTGAGGCTATCATCTAAGAACCGGTCCATGTGGATATATTAGTTGTTTGGGAGTCTCAGGTAGCGCAATACGATAATACAGGACATACTTATACTGAATGTTAAGGACTTTATATGTAGAGTACTATATGAAACAGCGGTGTCTGTAGGAATCAAATATTAAAAAGCTTTTGGGATAAGCACTGTTCCTTTTTCATTGTATTGAAGGTAGAACAGATGAACTTTATAGCTGGTACACCAAGAAAATGTAATAAGATAAAGCAGAAAGGAACAGGAGGAATATACTATGTAAAAATGACTGTTGGGTCAGTGATTAGGAGTATAAATTGTGTAGATACAGTATGATTATGTTGTAGAGCTATGGCTTACAAGTAACATAATTTTTAAAAGGATGTTGCATTTGGTGGCTTAATAGCATTCATAACATAGGATTTTTACATGTGTATAAATATCTTGCAAGACTCCTTTGGATTGAGTTTGAAGTTTCCCTGAATTTCTAGAATTGTTCTGAATCCCATATAATGAAGACGGTTATGCTTTTGCATTTAGACTATTCTTTGTTTTGTTTTTTTTTCAGAGCCATTACTAAAGGGTCAGAATTCTACTTTTGGAAAGAGAGACAAAACATTTGAATTGCTTTTCCTTTGACAAAATTTATTTTATGAAATGTAAAGGATACTTATTTTCTTTTGGATAACCAAAATGTAATTTTTGAATCCATAAAAAAAAAGAACCCTATTGCCTGCTGTGGTATGATATACCTTTTGTATGAAAAAATTTAGAAATATTGTTTCACCCCTGTAGAATGTAAGAAAGTACATGATAATAGGGTACATGATAAAAGTACATGGTAAGGGTCGAGAACAGAAAAATGTAATTACGGGCAAGAAAGAAACTGGATGGGTGGCAGTGGAAACCTGAAAATGTTCAACAAACACACTGCCTTACTGGCATTTGGGTAGTAGTGCCCTGCAACCCATCCTCTGTCTGTATACGAAAGCTCAGAGTCCCTCCCACTGCTTGTGGGTATGATGGGCCAATCACCTGACAGTACAGGGACTGTCTTTCAGATGCACAGACAGAATCCTTTCAGTTTTCTAGTAACATATTTAGGAGGAGGATCTCCTGGAAGACTGCTTCTTACTCTGAATCTCTTCAGCTGCTGAACTTAAATAAGAAACCCTTTAGGGTTTTATTTCCTCTCTCCTTTTTCTATCAGTGCTTGAATAGTGTATTCTGTTGCTTTGCTTGTTATTTCTGATTGAAAAATTGTATGTGCTTGGGGCTTTACTTTACCTGCAGTATAAGATTTATACTATTTATTTTAAGCTAATTCTTAGTTTCTGTAGGTTTTAACCTTTGTGATATGTTTTATGGCCCTTGGTGAATGATTAACTGAATTTCTGTACTATGGCCATTTTAGTACAATTCCTCTCTTTGCCTTGTGCTTGCGGACCTATGAGTTATTTATGTCTTATTTCCATTGATTAAAAGCTTCATGTGAAAGTTTTGACAAAAAAAAACTTGCTGTTTTGGCAGTTTTTTTTTTTTCATTTGGGGCTATTATTATTTGAAATGATTGAGTAGATTTAAAGCATTTTAAATTACTTTTTCTTTTAAATCCTGATTTTTGTATGTCAAACCTTTCTGACAGGATTTTTTTATAAGTTTATTCTTTATTCCTTATATATTAAAATTGTGAAATCTTTGTGACATATATTTTGTACTTTTAACTGTATTACTGAAACTGCTTTGATTTTTACTAAGTACAGTATCCAGAATAGTATTTCAAAGAAATAGACTTCAAATTGCTATTTAGAGGGAGAATGGAGTGATTTGTCCATTTTTGCTGTACTGACTGTGCAGCCAGTATTTGGAATTGATCTGGCTAATATTTTGTCCCCTGACTTGATGGTGCCCCTCCCAACCATCTACCGTTTGTGCACCTAACAAACATAGAAGTAAATCAGCAAATATGCCTCAGCTTATGACTTGTGACTCCACAGTAATGTTGGACAGGTTATCAGAGCACTCACCATCTTTTGCCACTCTATCTCCTGGTGTGATATTAGTACTATAACTCATCTTCTGGGGCTGTACCATTGCTTGGTTTGGGTACAGGAGAACCAAACTCTTTAGGTGCAGGAGAAGTCAGGGGTGCAGAATCTGTTGTTAGTGTTGATATGTCTTCTCCCAGGGATTCTCTCTCTAGTGTATTCCATACAAAAAAAAAAGAGACAGAAGACCCAACACAGTGCAGAGCAACTGTCTCTGAATCAGTTTTCACCTGAGCTGGTGGCTTTGGCTAGAGCCATTGTTCAGGCAGTTGATTATGGGGTGCAGATGAGGGTTATGAGTAATGCTGCCACCAAAGGATGCTGATTTTGAAGGGGATCTGGAATCTGAAGTTTCAGAAGTGTTTGAGTCTGATCAGTCAGTTTCCTCTGAGGACAAACAGGCTCAGAAACTCAAACAGATGATTTCTTTTTCCCAAATGCTGGCTAAATTTAAGGATGTATTCAGCTAAGAGCAATTATTGAGTGTCGCCGAGATCAGCAGGATATATGATCTTTTGGAGGGTGAGGCCCAGGACGTGGTGACCTTCCCTCCATTGATCAAATTATTGGAGGATGTTTTTAAGGAAGCTTGCAATTCTCCTCTACTGAATAAGTCTATGTCTAAAAGTGTGTTTAAGAAATTCAGGGTGTGCTCTGCCATGCTTGGCCTCCAAGCCCACTTGTTCTCGGACCCAGTTAGTGTATCCCCAGCTATTCCAATAAAAAGATTGTGTCTTCAACAAACCCAGTCATTTCAGATAAGCTAGGCAAGTGGCTAGAATCTCAGGAAAGGAAGCTGGCACAGTCCAGTGTTATGGCTTTTAAAATGTTTAACTATTAGTGTTTTATGTGGTAGTTTTCTGTTGAGGTGTGTATGTAGTTTAGACGAGTTCAGTGCATTGCTAGCTGCGGAGCAGAAATTCTTTGTCAAAGTTATTGCTTCCGGTGTTTCTCAAAAGTCTAAATATACCTTAAAGACTGCCTTGGAGGGGGCCAATACGGTTTCTAGAAATGTAGTGACATCAGTGGTGATAAGGATGTATGCTTGGTTGCATAGCCAAAACTTTTCTGATGAGTTAAAAAATGGGCTTATGAATGCTTCACTTGGTTTTGATTATGAGTTTTGGTAGAGCAGCTAATCAGGTCCTTAAATACTGGGATGACAGAAGTAAACTGATGAAAGGAGTGTCAAAAATGTTAAATATTCCCAAGTTTCCCTCCAATAAGCAGGATTATTTTTGGCGGCCCAAAAAACAAAAGTTCCAGATGAACAAAAGTCACCAAAAGGAAATGGCAGGACAAGAACTCCATTAAACCTAGCAAAGGGGGTTCCTTTCCAAAAAGGATAAACTTGGATGTTAAGTTGTCAATCTCGCCTTCATTCTTGCTGGATGGGTTCGGAGCCGATCCTCGGCTCCGACTCGGCACTTGCTAAGCTCGAGAGTCACTTTTACCAGCTCGAGGCAGCCCCATATCCCATGATGCAAGGTGGTAATTACCCAGATCCCGTTTGCCGCTTCGCTGATGAGGTCCTCCTTTTACCAGCTCCTGGTAAGTAATTGTTAGTCAGAATATTAGACGCCCCATCTTTATTATATATCTTATATATTCTTATATATCTTACTGTATTTGTGACTTTACGTATTTTTAAGGGTCTCTAGCTTAGTGTACTGTTTCCCTAGTTTATTTCTGTCAGTCGGGCCTTAAGTCCTCCCCATCCCTTCCTGTCAGGGAGTGTGTGTGTGAGTGTTTTTCTTCCTTTTTAGTTTTTTTTTGGACTGTGTGAGTAGTGTCTTGTGTAGATACTTACCATGTCCAAAGAACCGAGGGTCTCAGACTTCAAGAAGTGTGACTCGTGCTGTCAGAAAATGTCTCTGACAGACGGTCACACTTCTTGTATTTACTGCCTGGGACCTATCCACCTGCAGGACTTCTGTGCTATTTGTCACTCCTTCAGCCAGAGAGTCCTGCAAAAAAGGAGAAACAAACTAATTTTAAGAGGCTTACTAAAATCAGAGGGCTCCCCTGCCAAGTCTGCTTTGTGTCAGTCCTCTAAGACTTCCAAGGCCCAGGCTTCTGCTTCTAAGCCTCCGGCCCTGGCTCCGACTCCTTTGGAGTCAAGATCGGCTCCAGCTGGAGCCGATACTATTTTGACTAAGTCTTCGGCACCGGTGGCTATCGGTGCCGATACTTTAACTTCCACATCGGTGTCGGCTCCGTCCACCATGCATCTAAGGTATCGTTATCGGCGCCGACCGGCTCCGATACCCTTGTTTCCATGTCTGTGTCGGCTCCGGCTGGAGCCGACACATCTTTGACCAGGCTTGGAGCTGATAAGTTGTCGGCTCCGTCTGGAACCGAGGGTTCCTCGGCTCCGATGGCTTCGAGAAAGAGATCTAGATCTCCCTCGTTGGAGCCTATCCTGTCGGCTCCGGCCTCACCTCTTCTTTCAGAACGGAGCCATCGGAGCCGATCATCTGGGTCTTCCAGGCTCTCTGACCATGACTTAGAGAGAGTGGTTAGTAGATTATTAAAGTCACAGGCACTAGCCCAGATGTTCCATAGTCCATCTCAGCAGACGACTACTAGTCCACACCCTCTGCAAATTCCTCCTTCGACTCTCCTTCAGAGTTCGGAGCTGGAGACTACTGGAATAGTTACTGCTTTGGCTGCGGAGCAGATCCCACCCTTTTCTGCTCCTTCAGCTTCTACTCCTATCTCCTCTTTGGGACCTTCCTTGGAGGGATCCGGTGGTCGGGCTTCCCTGGTCTGCTCCGGGGGGGGCGAGTGGCATCGGACCCTTGTCCGACCCTGCTCTCCCTCTCGGAGCTTCGGCCTTGGTTAGCTCGGCTCCGACATCTGCCTCGGAGCCTTCCCTTTCGGTGGGCCCGGGACCTCCCATGTCTTCGGAGCGGAGTCTCTCGGGTCTCCCTGGGAGGGGAGCCTTCGAGGTGATGAGGAGTGTGCTGGCCCCCGTGCTTAGTCAGCAGTCTGTTCCTCTAGCTCCTCCCTCTATGGTGCCTGTAGGTATCTCTTCCCACTCTCTTGCTCCCGGACCGAGAGATCCATCGCCTCAGGTTTCCCCACTGGGAAGAACCCCCTCTTCTGAGAATTCTCCTGATCCGTCAGGAGATCCCCCGCGTAAGAGGACTTGTAAGAGGAAGCACCTAGACTCCCCTGAGTCTACAACTTCAGATACCGACTTGGATGAGTCGGAGGGTTCCCCAAGATCCCCCTCTGAGGATGTCTCTTTCTCAGACATCCTAGAACTCCTAAAACAGAGGGGTAACTGGCCCTACATTAATCCCTCTGAGGATGAGTCGGTATACCTAGAGGCCTTTGGATCTCGACCCTCCACCTCCTGGGTGTCTCCACCTTTCGACCCCCTCATGGAGGTGATAGCTCGGAAGGTGTGGGCATCTCCTGATTCTGTGGAACCAGTCCCCAGGAGGCCTTCTAAATTTATTACAGCCCCCACCGAGAAGCAGTTTCTGACGAAAGGTGTCCCCGTTGATGCCATGGTGGTGGCAGCCGCCACCAAGAAGGAACTTGCAGATCCTTCCGTACCAGTCCATCCTCCTAACAAGGATTCTAGGACCATGGGCAGGTATGGTAAGCGGATGTTTTCCTCAGCGACCTTTACCATGCGCTCGCTGAATTATTTATGTCACTTCACCAGACTTCAAAGGGACATCCTTAAAGAATTAGGTGAAGTAGTACAGGATCCTTCAGCGGCAGGGGCTCAAGAGAAGATTGCCTCTCAGCTAGGAATCCTTAACTCCATAACTAACTCCTCCATGCGGCTCATTTCTTATGCGGCAGATGGAGCAAGTAGAGCTGCAGGCACAGGAGTGGCTCTTAGGCGTCAGTCCTGGATGCGGCTCTGTAATTTTGCAGACCCCTTTAAGGCGTCCTTCACAAACTCTCCCTTTGATGGGTCAACATTGTTTGGCCCTCAGGTGAAAGACACGTTGACCAGGTGTGAGCAAGACGGCAAGACTCTTTCTGTCGTAGGAGTCCGTTTCTCCACCCCTTCTAGGCCTTACCCCAAAGGGCAGAAGGGAGGGAAGATGTGGTTCCGGAAATCTCAGGGAGTCACGCCGGACACACGTGGTCAGTTTACCCACAGAGGCAGAGGGGGTAATAACAGTAGACGCCGCCCTAGGGGCAGAGTGGGTCCGCAGAACCAGGGCAACAGAGAGTCTCTCTCTGACAAGCCCTTCCAGCATCCCTGAGGTGTTGCCCGACTGTCCACCCTTGGAGGCAGTCTGGGGGAGATTATCGCTGTACCCAGAAGCCTGGTTGTCCCTCTCTCAAGACAAATGGGTACGATCATATCCGAGGGTTACAAGATTCCCTTCCAAGAAAGTCCCTTCCCTCAGAGAAGTTCCCTTCCAGACGTTCCACCCGGTCTAAGGGAAATTGCAAAATTAGAGGTTTCAAAGCTTCTAAAAAAAAGGGCCATCCAGCCAGTTCCCACAGACCATTCAGAGTCTGGAATCTACTCAAGGTTCTTTTTGGTTCCCAAAAAGATGGGAGACTGGAGACCAATATTGGACCTCAGCAGACTCAACAAGTGGGTGAAAAAGACGAGATTTCGGATGGTCACACTTCAATCGATTTTGCCCTTCCTGGGCAAAGACAACTGGATGTGCTCAATAGACCTTCAGGATGCGTACTACCACATAAAAATCCACAGGTGCTCCAGATGGTTTCTCCGCTTTTGGCTGGGGTCCAGTCATTTTCAGTTCAGAGCCCTGCCCTTTGGTCTCACTACAGCCCCCAGAGTGTTCACCAAATGTATGGCAGTGGTCACGGCTCACCTGAGATGTCAAGGATTCCAGGTGTTTCCGTATCTCGACGACTGGCTCCTCTCAGCCACCACCAGGCATCAACTTCTCCAAGCCAGAGATTACACTCTTCATCTCTGCAGTCAGTTAAGAATTTCGGTCAACTTCAAAAAGTCCTCCTTATTGCCCTGCCAATCTATTACTTTTATAGGCGCAAATCTAAACACTATTCGGATGTCTGCAAACCTAACAAACCAGAGAATCCTAGATATTCAAAACCACGTTCGGATCATCCTTGCCAGCAAAAGAGTGCGTGCCAGGCTGGTCCTGAAAGTGTTGGGCCTCATGGCAGCTGCCATCACACTTCTTCCTCTGGCCCGTTTTTACATGCATCTCCTACAATGGATGCTGTTCACCCAGTGGTCCTACCAGCAGCTTCCCATGCGTCACCAAATTCTGGTGACACAAATCTGCAAGAACCATCTATCCTGGTGGATTTTCTCTCCCCAAATCCATCAGGGCAGACCTTTTGTTTTCCCGGCCCCGGTAGCCACGGTCACTATGGATGCCTCCCTGATCGGGTGGGGGGGACATTATCAGGGCAGAATGGTTCATGGGACGTGGCAACCGTTCGAATACCACCTGCATATAAATGTCCTAGAGATGAGAGCAGTGCTTTTAACGTTGCAAGCCCTCAACGACTTTCTTCCCCTAGGAACGATTGCAGTTCACACCGACAACATGTCCGTAGTGTGGTATATCAACAAGCAGGGAGGAACCACGTCCTATCCCTTGAGTCAAGAGGCTCTCAGACTTTGGCAATGGGCGATCTCCTCTCATCGGTTTCTGGTAGCAACGCATATCCCTGGGAAAACCAATATATTAGCGGACAGATTGAGCAGAGCTATACTCATGCCTCACGAGTGGTCTCTCAAGCAAACTATAGTGGAAGAAACTTTTCAGAGATGGGGCCGCCCATGTTGCGACCTTTTTGCTACTCCCCAAAACAGCAAATGCCCAGACTTCTTCTCTCTCTTCCTACTTCCGGGCCATCCCCCCAGAGACGCTCTTACCCAAGACTGGCCCCAGGGACTTCTTTATGCCTTTCCTCCCTTTCCATTGATACCACAGGTACTCCAGAAAGCGTCCGTTTTGAGAGCCAAAATGATTCTCATTGCCCCTTACTGGCCTCGACAAATTTGGTTCCCGTTCCTTCATCGCCATCTCTTGGTGCAGCCGTGGCATCTGGACCCAGTGCCAGACCTTCTGACCCACCAGTCGAGTCAGCTGCATCGGTCCGTTCTCTCTCTCAACCTCACAGCTTGGTTGCTCCCCTTCCGTCCTTAGCCCGGCTTCCTATGATTTCTAACCCTGTTAGAGACATCATAGTAGCTTCTCTTAAATCCTCTACCAGGAGGGTTTACTCTAGCAAGTGGAAACGTTTCTCCTTTTGGGCGAAATCTAGGAACATAGACCCTTTTACTGCCCCTGTTCATGCAGTCTTGGATTTTCTAGCTGAAATTTTTCACTCAGGTTCCTCAACTTCCACAATCAAAGTTCAGTTGGCCGCAATCTCGAATTTTCATATCGGGTTTGCAGACCACAACATTATGTCCCACAAGCTTTGTAAAGCCTTTCTTAAAGGAGTTTTCCTTCTAAAGCCTCCTATTAGGAATCCTCCACCACAGTGGGACCTAAATCTAGTGCTGACATCCTTAATTCTTCCCCCTTTCGAACCGGCTGCTTCATGTTCTTTAAAGTTTCTTTCTTGGAAGACACTCTTTCTGGTCGCTATTACCTCGGCTAGGAGAGTGTTGGAACTTCAGGCCCTCTCTGTTCGTCCCCCATATTTGGTCTTCCACAAGGACAGGGTATCCTTGAGAACTAAATCATCCTTTTTGCCCAAGGTTGCTTCTAAAACTAATCTAAACCAATCAATTGATCTTCCTGTATTTTTTCCAAATTATTCAAACAGGGCGGAACAAAAATTGCATTACCTAGATGTTCATCGCCAACTCAGATATTACTTGGACAGAACGAAACAATTCAGAAAGTCTGATCAGCTCTTCCTTTCGTATGCTGAAAACAGAAAAGGTCTCCCTGTTTCCAAAGTGACCTTATCCAGATGGCTGTCTTCTACCATTTCTGACATTTATCAGCTTAGGGGCAAACAACTGAGCTCAAAACCAAAAGCACATTCTACAAGAGGCCTAGCCACTTCTACAGCCTTTCAGGCCAGGTTACCTTTAGATACTATTTGTGCAGCAGCCACTTGGGCCACTCCTCATAGCTTTGTTTCTCATTACAAATTGGATTTGGCCTCCAGGGATAGGGCAAGCTTTGGTTCCACAGTTCTCAAGAGTCTGTTCTATTGAGCCACCCAGGATAGAGGTGCTAGGGACGCGGTCCCATCCAGCAAGAATGAAGGCGAGATTGACAACTTAACATTTAGAAGTTATGTACCTACCATAACGTTCCATGTTAATTGTCTTCTCTCGCCTTCTTTCTTGTGTCCCTGCCTCCTGTCCCCCTTGCCTGTACAGACCTTGATCTCCATTTTTCTCTGGAAGATTTTTCTTCCTTGGACACCAGTTAGTTGGCCTTGATTACCTGGTTTCCCTTTTCAGCCCTTTAGGCTAGTTGTTCCTCTTTCCTTAGTGGAACGTTTATTGTTAGCCAGTTTTCCTCTAGATACCAAACGAGATCTGGATAATTACCGCCTTGCATCATGGGATATGGGGCTGCCTCGAGCTGGTAAAAGTGACTCTCGAGCTTAGCAAGTGCCGAGTCGGAGCCGAGGATCGGCTCCGAACCCATCCAGCAAGAAAGAAGGCGAGAGAAGACAACTAACATGGAACGTTATGGTAGATACATAACTTCTAATTCTAACCTATGACTGTGTTGAGGCATAACATCTGTCTTCCTCGAGTCACCTTCTGGGTGCCCCATCTCGAAAAGCAGCTCCCAACAAGGCAGCCTAGCTGGCATTGTTTTTCGACAAGTGGGTGCTCGACACTGTTGGCAGAGGTTAGTGGTGGCAGTGGGAGGAATACCAATCTCCTTTCAAGGGGAAATCCTCTCCCCTGCTGGACCTGGCTTTGTTATTCCCTCCTATACTTTGGCAAATGCTGGACTCCAGGGTCATAGAACCAATCCCTCCTTTGGAGAAAATGAAAGGCTTCTAGTACAGAATTTACTTGGTTCCCAAAAAAGGGCTCTCGTGGAGATCAGTGTTGGACCTATCCTTTCTGAATACTTTTATCAAGGTTCCCAAGTTCAAGATGCTCACACTGCAGATAGTGCTTTTCCTTTTAATGAATGACTGCTTCATATTGACCCTGGACTTGAAAGATACATATCATTGTTTCCCCATTCCTCATCACTTCTAGAGATATCTGAGATTTGTTGTATCTGGTTTCCATTATCAGTTCTCTGAATTGCCCTTTGGGATATCCTCTGCATCCAGAGTGTTTACCAAATGCCTTGCTTAGTAGTGACCTGCTGTCGAACTCTTGGCATTCACATCTTTCCTTACTTAGATGACTTGCTGATCTTTTCAGAGTCTGTATCCTGGTGTTTGGAATGCCTAGAGAAGGTCTCAACCATACTGTTCCATCTAGGATTCAAGTTGAACCTTCAGAAGTCGAACCTGACACCCTTGCAAAGACTTGTCTTCCTTGGTTGCTTAATCAACAGTGACAAAAGAATGGCCTTTCTTTCCAAAGACAAGGTCCTTCCTCTCTTACCAGATAGTATTTTCAGAATTCTCCAGGAGAAATATTGCCTCAACAAAAGAATTCCTAAAAATTTTAGGACTGATGGCATCTGTGATTCTCATGATACGACTGGCCTTTCTTCACATGAGGAAAATTCAATAATATGTCCAGAATTGTTGCAGCCAGCACCTACATTCCCTGGAATCCCAATTGCCGGTGTTACCCTTCATCAGATGAGAGTTAAAGTGGTGGAAAGCACAGCTGAGTATCAATCCAAGGACTTCCTTTCTTCCCACCTTTTACAGCACAATCTGTCCAGACAGGTTTGTCAAACTTCACTTTGGGAGGTGTGATACAGGGAGTGCAAGTGTATAAACCACTTGGGGGCCCAAGAATGCACAGAAGCACATCAGTGTCAAGGAAATGTTGAGCCATGCTTTGAAAGTTTTTCACCACCTGTGGACTCTGGGTCCTGTTCTTGTGATTATGGACAACACCATGGTGATGTGCTACCTCAGCAAACAAGGGGGGTATAAGGTAACAACCTCTGTGCAGGTTGGCAGTGATAGCTTGGGACCTAACTCTTGAGGCATCATTAATCCAGTCAGAGAAGACTATTGTGGCAGACAGATTAAGCAGATACTGGACAGACCCACGAGTGGCAATTCAAGGCAGTGGTGTTCCATAATCTAACCCACATTTGTGAAATGCCTTAAATAGATCTGTTTGCCTCCTTTCAAATCAGACAGCTGGAGAAATTTTGTTCATAAATCCTAGCAGCCATCACAGGCAAAGAAAGGTCAACCTATCTGTAAACAAACAAGTGCATATTGGTCGTCATCTGGTATTATTTGTTATACACATCATGACAAGGGAAATCCAGGCAAGGTAAAGGCACATTCCACCTGGGACTTTTCCTCTTCACTGATGTATTGGAAACTACTGGACTCCAGAAGTATTGTAGAGGCAGCAGCTTGGTCATCTGTCCATTCCTTGATGAAGCACTACAAGCTGGATGTCTTTTCAAAATCCAGAGTATGCTACATGAGGACCTTTCTCCAGGGGCTCCTGGTCCTTTATCCTTCCTCTTCACAGGTTAGGTAAGCTTTGTGAATCTCCCAAAATGCCAGTAAGGTAGTGTTTTTCTTGAACATATTATAGTACCATTGAGTCCTACTTACCTGTAACAATAGATGTTCATAGAACACACTGCCTTACTGGCAGTACTCTCCCACCATCCCTTTTTGTATGTATATAGTTTGTTGTTAGAGTTGCCTCTGAGTTTTGTGCAGCAGCTTTTTTTGTTTTGTGGGTGTGTGACTTTTGGTTTGGAACAGCAGGTGGTTTGCAAAGATTGGGTTTTCATCTGCTCTTCTCGCTGGACCATAGAAAATGGAAAGGGTCTTTTCTGTGGGTTTGTGGGGTAGTCCTGGTCCTGACAGGTATTGATACTTCACAACCTGAGACAGAGGAGGAGGAGCTGTGAGCTTTGATAGACTGCCAGACTGAGAGAGGGAAGGTAGCAGGGCTTTGCTACTCATATGCCAATAAGGCAGTATGTTTTACAAACATCAACTGATACAGGTAAGTAGGACTTAAGCAACGGTACTTTTTAATGGACTGTTACAAGATTTAACTGTACTTTTAATAGGAGTGCACTTTTTTGTAAGTTTAAAAGTGGAGAAATTGTGTTTATTTTAGTTTTTGGGGATGGCAAAGTGTTTTAAAGTACTTTTTACAGTGTTTTTATGTAAAAAAGTGACTTTCAAAGAATTTTTAAAGATTTTTACTGACTTTTGCTGATTGTTTTCCCAGGAAAGAGGTACCATTTTGGCTTGATTATGAAATGAACTACCAGTCTCATGGTCAGTCCTTCCTGCCACAAAAAGAAAAAGATAAGCAAACAGCCCTTTCCATCACAGCAGGCTAGCAGTTTGCCTCAGCTGCAGGTGGGTGACTCTGCTGTGGCATCTGTTGGGGTTCCCTTGCAGGCAAGTGAGAGCCACTCTTGTTAGTCCTGGGAGAGGGAACAGGGAAAGCTTCTCTGTTTAGTCAGGATGTTGTGCCAATTCCTGTGAAAGCTCCATTAATAACATAGTTGGCCCCGTCTGTCAAAAAGAAACAGAAAACAAAACATCTATCTACTCCTCCTCAAATTTCCTTAGACATGAGTAGTTTACTGGGTCTACCTTAGGATCAAAGGATCATAGAAGGTTACTAGGCTAATGGCCCTAGGGTCCTTACAAGCCTAGGCAATAGTTTATACCCAAAAAAAAAAACCTCAATCAGTACTTGTCTTCCCTGTCAGTGAGGTGCACAGGTGGAACCCCCTGGGACAAATTAGTGGTTTCCCATCCACTCATCAAGGTTGCACTTGAATAGGGTCAGCAATTGTCCTTTGTTTGACATGTATGGTGAGTCTATTCCAGAGACAGGGCAGCCTCTGTGAGACAAACCTGTCTCTCCTTCAGGTTCTGTTAATGTCACATATTAGATTTAGGCCTTTCACTCGGGTAATGCATGAGTAGTTAGACTTACAGGTATGGAGCATGTCTAGTAGAGCAGGGTCCGAGATTGCCCTGTAGGAGAGACACAGATCACCTCTGAACAAGCTGTACAATACCGAGTAGAGTGATAGTGACTTGAGCCTGTCCACATAGGACAGGTGTTGGAGGCCATGAATTCTCTTTGTGAGGTATTTCTGTGGCCTTTCCAGTTGGTGCAGGTGTTTGGAAAGGTACATACCAAACGGGGCATTGTACTCAATTATTGGCCTAATGAGGGAGGAGTACTGAGAGGTAATAACCTCCTTTTTTTCTGCAATCCCTTTACTTATGAGATGAACCAAATAAAAGGCTTTTCTGATCACTGCTGCTACATGATGGTCAAATGTGAAATTGTTGTCAATTTGTGTATCCAGGTCTCTCAGCACAGGTTGTGTGCTTAGCGGGTTGCCTTACGGTTTAATTCAGGCTAGTGATATTCTAATGAGGCTGTTTTTGGTAAAAGAAAGAGGGAGCCCACTTTACCTGAACAGGTTCAAGATTTTGAATATGGACAGGAAGAAGAAGGAACAGATACAGGGTTTTCTGATTCTGACTCATCATTTTCTGATAATCCCTGTGTGTGTGTGTGGGGGGAGCTCTCTTTCTCTGAGACTCTTTCCAGAATGTGTCAGTATTTTCAGTCGCAGAACACTGAGGTTTCTCAGTCCCTTAGAAAATACTATGAGTTGTTATAGAAGGATTTTCCAAAACCTACACCATTCCTTTTCTTCTGTCAGATTTAGAGGATGTGTGTGTGTTACTGCCTGCAGATTTCCTGTTAGTCAGCCATCTGGCCCTTAGAAGGCAAGCAGGAGGTATAAAATTCCTCAGTCTTTTAGATTTTTATACTCTATTTCCAAACCTAATGTACCAGCTATACCCTTAGCTGAGCCCACTGCTGCTAATCATTTAGTTAATTCCAGTCCTACTCTTTTTGATAATGATAGAAAAATCAGTGATATATATGGGAGAAAAAGTGTGTACTTCTGCACGTTTGGTTTTCAGAATTTTGAGGTGTCAGGTTCATATGTTAAAAAGTTGTTCTGGCAAATTGTGGAAGTATGAGGAATGTTTTATATCAGTTTCTTCTTGTGAGGAAAAAGTCTGCTTTAGTTTCTTCTATTAAACTCATTGTTTGCAGTGTCTGTATGACTCTGTTGATAGTTCTTGTAGGACTATGACCACTGGTACTGTTTTAAGGAGGTTTACATGGCTACATTCTCAGAACATTCCAGATTATGTTAAAATAAGATTTTAAATTATCCCTTTAAGAAGGAATGACAAGGGAGTTCCAAAAAGTCACTGCACTCCCCAAAACAAGGACAGTACAATATTTCTGAATGGCTATTCAAGAGCCCTTGTGACCCACTCCTGCACTGGCCACTTTTTTTCTTTTTTCTCTTTGGCAATAGATAGCTTCAGTCAAACAGGTTTTGAATATCATTCATCAAGGTTACAGATGGCAATGGGAGGAAATTCCTCCCTTGCAGGGGGTCATTCTACTTCCTCTTCCAAATAAGACTCTCTTGTTTCTAGTTTCAAAGAAAGAAAATGCTTGGAGACCAGTTCTGGATCTTTCTTTCCTAAGGCTATTTGTAATTGTGTCCTCATTCAGAAATATCATTTCACAGCCTGTTACATCTTCTTCCTCTTTCAAATTCCTGATAACACTAGACTTATGAGCTGCTTCTCATCATATTACTATTCATCCAGACTTTAGACTTTTCATAAGGATTTTTTTTATGTCTAGATAACATTATCAGTTCTGTACTTTAAGCTTTTGACTATCCAATGCAACAAGTGTTTTGAAAGTGTCTAGTTCCAGTTATTGCTCATTGCAGGCTACAGGCTATCCACATTTTTCCATATTTAGACAACTTCCTTATCTTTGCAGAGTCTTTTAAAAATAGTTGGAAGCTGTCTGTTGGACAAGAGATATCTTATACAAGCGTATACAAGAGAACAGTTGAATGTCGTGTTTAACTCCCTCACACAGGATTGTATTCCTGGGATGCCAAATAGACACCTCAGTTCAAAGTTTTTGTTTCTAAGGTTTTCCACTCAAACTTTGATCACTGTGTGGGAATACTTCAAGCTTTTGGGTCTCATGGCATTATTGATTCTCATGATACCCCTGGCAAGATTCCACATGAAATAGGCACAGTGGTATCTGAAATTTCTTTAGTCACAGCATCAACACACTTTATCATTTCAAATCCCATTGCTGGGATTTGTTGAAAGGTGAATCTTTTGGTAGAGACAACGGATGTCCTTAAATCCTGGCCTCCCCCTCTCCCTAGCTGCTCCAAAGTAATCAGTCACCACAGAAATTCCAGATTTTGCTTCGGGAGCAGTTTCAAGAGGGATAAAAGTGCAGGGGTGTGGGACATCAAGCACAGCTACAGGCACATAAATATCTAGGAGATGCTTGCCCTGATCAAACCACTTAACTCTCTGAACTATCTTTGGATCTCGGGACCTCTTCAACGTGGTTTCAGACAATACCGCACAAATGTGGTACATCAAAAACAAGGGGGATCCAACTCATACCCCCTTTGCAGACTAGCCATGTTAGCTTGGGATATAGCTTCACAGTACAGTCTAACTCTACAGGTGTCCTACTTTCTGTGAGAACAAAATTGTGTGGTAGACAAACTGAGCAGGCCCAAGACAGACCTCTATGAATGGAAACTAAATTAGGAGGTCGTCCAACATTTGATCCATCTGTTGGCAGTTTCTTGAGTAAACATGTTTGCCTTCCCTTTGAACAATGAACTGGCAAAATTCTGTTCCAGGACTTTATGCAACAAGGCCTGGAAGACAGATGCCTTCTCTTTTCTTTTCTTTGGACAAAAGTGTTCCTGTATACTTTTCCACCCTTTCCACTAATCTCCAGAGTACTTCAGAAAATTCAGAAGGAATCCCTCAGGCTTATGTTGGTGATTCCTTCCTGGCCCAGTCAACTGTGGTTCTCCCCTGTTTCAGGAATGACCAAGGGCAAATACCAGAAGCTCTTCCCCACAGACTGTATCTACCCACACAATGACAAGAGTGTTTGATAACCTCCCAACATCAATCATTTTCAATTGCTTGCCTGGATGGTAGGGGCATAATGTGTTTTAGGCACCTGTTTACTGAGGACATGATGCAGGTACTAATGGAAGCAAGAAAGCCTGCTACTAGAAAATCATATATTAGCAAATGGAAAAGGTCTTCTAGTTGGTGCCAGCAACATAACCAGCACCCATTCAGGGCTAGTTGTTCTCTGGTTTTGCAATATTTGCACGAGCTACTATTCTATGGCCTTTCTTATTCCTCTGTCAAAGTTCATTTCAGCATGTCTGCCCATAGATCCTTGTCTTTCAAGGCAGTCTCATATGAAAAGGTTTTTGAAAGGGGTTTTGCATAAGATGCCAACAAGTAAACTGGTGGCCCCTCCTTGGGATCACAATTTTTTTGTTAGAGAAGCTAACACTTGCTCCATTTGAACCAGCTAATCTGTCTGACTTGAGGTTCTCAACATGGAAAACAGTTTCACCGATTCCTCTGACTTCTGCAAGAAGGGTATCTGAGTTCCAGGGTCTTATGGTGAGTCAACTCGACATCATTTTCCATAGGGACAGGGTTCCATTGAGAACTGATCCTTCTTTTATGCCTAAAGTGGTATCTAAGCCAAATTATCCATCTCCCCATTTTCTTTACTGAATCTAAAAATCGGGGGGGGGGGGCTACTCCATACCTTAGATGCCCACAGACAACTCTGGTACTATCTTAACAGAACTACATTTCTCTCAGATCTTCAGACCAATTGTTTATTTCCTGTGAAGGTAAAAAGGGACACTCTGTATCAAAACAGACTATTTCAAAATGGTTATCTGTTGCTGTTATGTTTTGTTAAACTCACGGTAAAGAATCTGTTCCAGGCAGGGTCAAGGCCTTAGCTTCATCTATGGCTTTTTTGGAAAGGGCTGGATTCTAGAAATATTCTAGAAGCTGCTAATTAGTCATATGTACATACTTTTACAAAGCACTATAAGCCTAATTTCTTCTCTAGACCCAGATCAAGCTTTGCTAGCACCATTTTCCAGAGGTTCCTGGACTCTAATTCTTCCACCTCCCAAATGTAGTTAGCTATGGTAATCTACCCATATAGCTAAGGCTACTGCAGCAGTGATCAGTATGATGAACATATATAGTTGTGTAAGATGAACTTACCATAACAGTAGATGTTCAGATGATCACTGCTGCGATAGCTGCTCACTCCCTCCCTCTACTCCTTGCTTTTTGGAGTGTTTATATGCCAAGATGTGGACATTTATGTTTTGTTGTTCCTAGCATAGATCTTTTAGGGCCCAGCCTCCCTTGTTCTGCTGACTGGAAAACTCAGAAAGACTTCACTCCCAAACTTATCTTATAGTCAGCTCAGCTCAAACTGCTTGACAGTTTGGGCATGTGGAAGGTGCCCTGAAGCTTTGGAAGCCTGCCGACCATTATATCCTTGGCAGGATATAACCTATATTGCTAAGGCTACTGCAGTTGTGATCATTCGAGCATCTACTCTTATGTTAAGTTTAACTTACATAACTATACTTTTTCAGAATTTTGAATTGTTAGGCTTGTTTGTTAAAGTCCAGTTGTCTAATTGAAAATATGAGGAATGCTTTGTCTACAGATTCTTCTTCTTGTGAGGATATAACTGCTTTAAGTAATTTAATTTCTTTCTTGTCCAAGTCACGGCTAATTTTTTACAGTGTGTATATGACTGATGTGAATAATGGGATTTTAATTCTCCTTTGGATAGAGATTATGTTTTTCTCTCTCAGCTACAGATGCTATCAAAACGTGTGATGAAAGGGGTAAGCTGATAAGGAATCTCTTAAGATTTTTCAGGCCTCCTTTTCCACATTTTCTAAGGGATTCTCTAACCCCTCATCCAATTTTGGCAAAAAAACAAAATAGTCTCAAAAAATTAAGGTAAACAGATATTTAAGAATAAATGGCTAGGAGGTTTAAAAAAAGTTCAGGAATCCCCGAAAGCAAGGACAGTCCAACAAGTCAGAGTGACTATTTATGGGACATGGGACTTTTTATCCCCACCCCGGCAGTCCCTTTTCCTTCAAGAGAGTCTAAATCTTTGTTTCTGTTAGGCAACAAATAGTTTCAGACAAATGGATTCTAAAGATCATCCATCAAGCTTATAGATGGCAGTGGGAGGAAATACCTCCTTTTCACTACACCAGACCAGACTCTTATTTCCTCCTGCCCTTCGTCACATTCTATCCTAGCAAGTGATAAAGCCATTTCCTCCTTCCCAGGTTGATAAAGGCTTTTATTCATGGATGTTTTAAAGGCCAAAAAAAGAAAATCTTTGGAGACCAGTTCTGGATCTTTCTTTCCTAAACCTATTTATGATATTGTCCAAGTTCAAAATGCTGCCACTATACAACTTATTACCTGACCTTCCTCATTCAGGTTTCCTGGTAACACTAGATTTAAAAGATTCTTATCACATGCTTATTCATCCAGATTTCAGGTGTTTCTTATGATTTTGTGTCTGGATCACATTATCATCTCTCTCATTTGGACTATCCACTAAATCAGGCATTTTCACAATGCATCTGCCTCCAATTGTAGTTTATTGCATGCTACAGGGTATCCACATTTTTTCATATTTGGACAACTTGCTTATGTTTTTAGTGTCTTTTTCAGAGTATCAGGAATCTCTCACTTGGGTAACAGATCTCTTACAAAAGCTGGGATTCTAAGAGAACATTCAAAGGTCTTTTTAACTCCTTTATACAGGATTATATTCCTGAGTTGTGAGCTAGACACCTTAGTTCAAGGAGTTTTTGTTGCACAAAAAAATTGATCTATATCTAAATTTATTTCTAAGGTTTTTCACTCAGACTCAGGTCACTGCCAGGGAATTATTTGGAATTTTGGCTCTCATTTTATCTATGATTCTTATGATACCCCTGGCAAGACTAAACATGAGATACAATGGTATCTGTAGTCTCATTTGTCACAGCACCAGCATTCTTTATCTTTTCAAGTCACAGTGCTGAGGTTTTATCAGAAGAGAAATTACTTGCTGAAGACAGCAAATATCCCTAAATCTGAGTCTCTCCTTCTGTCTCCTGGTTCCAAAGCAGTGAGTCACTACAGATGTCTTGGACTTTTCTTGGGGAGCAGTTTCAGGAGGGTTAAAAGTGAAAGGTATGTGGGATACCAAGGACAGATCCAAGCACATAAATATAAATGAGATGCTTGTGTGATGTGGATATCCCACCACTGCCCACAATTTGTGATGTGGATATCCCACCACTGCCCACCAAATGTGATGACCCTTCACTGGACCAGTAATCAAGGAGCCTCAATCCTCACCACTGGCACCAGCGGTGGATGTACAATGGGAGGATGACAAGTACATACACAGTATTTCCAGATGCAGCTCTCTGCATCAAGTGCAATTTCCCTTAAAAGCACACAGAGACCACAGTCAGTCCGGGGCTGGTTTCTCACTCTTCCTCCATATCCCTAGTAAGACTTCCCACTAGCACAGCTACAGAGTTGAGATCTCAGCTGAGTGACCAAACCAAGACCTCCAACACACTCTCTGTCGAACCAGTGCTTTGTGTCCCTGCCCAAGTAGCTAACACACACAGTCTTTGAGGTTTGATTTACACACTCACATACCTGGGAAAGGCTGGCACAGGTTTACTACCTATGCCTCCTTCTTTCCTGACTGTAAGGTAGTTACCCCTGCCACCAGTCACTCCTTATCAGCTAATTTAAAGCCTTTAACAAAGGGTGTCCAATCTTACTGTGAAATATTAATATTAATACAAAAGGTAGTTTTATCAAGAGCAAGGCTATTAGCAGTGGTCTACATATTGTCTCCAAATTAATATGCAAGTACTCTCAGAACTTAAATATCTCTCCACGGATCACCCACAATGAAAGGTTTAAATATATTTAATAATAAATAATAAAAGAACAAGACCATACTAAATATATATTCACAGTGACATTAGAGTTCAGAACCACAGGAAATATTTAAAACAACATTGCAGGACAGTCTCAAATAAATAAACAAAATGTTTAAATTAAGCTTCACTATATTTCTGACTGAATCTAAGAGAATTATACTGTAACCTAAGAACTTACTAATAGAGCAAGGCAGATGTGGCGAATGGATCTTCTAGATGTTGTCAGGTCCAAGACAAAATGCAGAATGCTCTGTCTCACTAAGAGACTTCTCAAAATAATATCTAAAATATTACTGCTGGGATAACTTGCAGAATGACATCACTTCTTGTCATCTGACTCCTCTTTCCCAGGCAAAACAACCATTGATAGCAGCTGGTAGTATTTAGCATCTTCCTGTAAAAATAGGGTCTATATTAAATCAGCAAACGTTTAAAAAAGCAAACTCTGATTTATCAACCCCATGTAAGCGAAAGCTTACAATCCCGAAAACTTAGAACAGCGATTTTTTCCCAAGGAAAACAAATCGCTGTTCAAAAAACTTTAAAACATTACATAAAGTGGGGGGGGGGCTGTGCCCCCCCCCACCCCCCACTTAAATATACCAACTCCAGGATTGCACTACAGTTACAAAAATGTAAAAATAACGAAGGCAGCCAAGCGATTTCTTTCCCAGGGTAAGAATTTGCTTATATGCTGTTTCAGTATTTTGTCATTTCGTGCCTTCACGTTCGATCAAGAACCATTCGAAAGAATGCATCTTCAATCATATAATAGGGAACCTAAACATACATAGACAAATGCTTTGCTCAGATCTTTGGCATATGCTGAAAGTCATAAAACAATTGCATTCATTCATGCTTTCAAGACTAGTAATTAGTTCACCCTAAAGACAAAACAGAAAGCTTCCTAGCACAGACTTTGTGTCTTGCTGCATTGAAAACTGAAAGATACCATTTAGTATGGCCTAGCCTATAAACTATTTTAATGTCAGACATTTTTCTAAAGTTTGCTGGGCTGAGGTTAGCCTCCTGTATTCCAGTTTCCACTGTTAAAATATATACATTTAAAGAGTTACAACAGTATATGCACGATTCTGTTCTCTTCCAATAGGGCACACTGTGGATCCATTTTAAACACAAGCACTTTACAAAATACCTTTTCAACCCAGATCTATACAAACCAGTTTGATATACACATGGCATACAGTTCTAACACAGTTGTAACACAAGCATCTTATATAAATCATGTTGATATTCACAAATGACATATAATTTACAAAATTACAGCTAGCTGTGCTGTATCTCTTTTCATCACAACTTGCCTTGATCGAGGCAGTCAACCATCTCAATCATTTTATTTGCCCTGGGACCTCTTCAAGTTGTTAGAGACAATAACACAGTCATGTGAAGCATCAACAAGCTAGTGGGAACCAGATCATACTCCTTTTATGTACTAGCCATGTTTCTTGGCATATAGATTCACATCACAGTCCCACTCTGCAGGTATCCTAAATTCCATCAGAGCAAAACTGTGTGGCAGACAAGCTGAGCAGAATAATGGCAGACGCTCAAGAATGGAAACTAGATCAGATGGTTTTCCAAGATTTGATCCATCTGTGGGGATCTCCTGAAGTAGAACTATTTGCCTCCTCTATGAATAATCAGCTGGCAGGATTCTGCTCCCAGGAGTCCATGCAAGAAGGTCTGGAAGATATATGCCTTTTATTTTTCTTGGACAGGAATGCTTCTGTATGTTTTCCACCCTTTCCACTGACATCCATGGTACTCTGAAGATTCAGAAGGAATCCATCAAGATCATTGTGGTGATTCCCTGATGGCCCAGACAACATTGGTTCTTCCATCTTTTGGAAATTGCTAGGAGCAATTATCATTAGCTTCCTCAAAGAATGGACCTACTCACAAAAGATCCAGAGGTGTTTGATATACACAGACCCCAGTCAACTTCTTCTGATTGCCCGGATGATAAGTCTTAATTCCCTTTAGTCACCTGATTACTGATGACTTGCAGCAGGTACTAATGGGTACAAAAAAGCCTGCTACTAGAAAATCATATATTAACAAATAGAAAATGCTTTGTAGTTGATGCCAGCAACATAACTAGCACCTATTCAGTTGTAGTATTCTCTGATTTTACAATATTTTTGTGAGTTACTATCCTATTCCTATCCTCCATCAAGGTTCTTTTATTATCCATTTCAGCATGTTTGCCCATGGACCCTCCTCTTTCAATGCATTCCCATGTCAGAATGTTTTTGAAAAGGGTTTTGCATTAGAGACCACCAAGAAAAATGGTACCCCCCCCTTGGGATCATAAATTTTGTGTTACAGAAGCGAACACTTGCTCCATTTGAACCAGCTTGTGTGGCTTACTTGAGATTCTTAACATGGAAAATGATTTTATTGATTCATCTAACCTCAGCAAGAAGAGGAGCTAAGCTGCAAGCTGTTATGATGAGTCAACCCTATCTCATTTTCCAAGACACAGGGTTTCTTTGAGAAGTAATTTTCTTATGGCTAATGTGGTATCTGAATTTAGTTTAGGCTTATCTACCTTCAAGATTTCCTTCCTGATCCTAAAAATGAGGGAGAAAGAATATTTCATACCTTGGATGTCCACAGATAACGTGCTAACTTGAAACTAAATCTTTTAGATCTTGAGATCAGTTGTCCATTTTTTATGAAGATAGGAAGAAGGGGCAACCTTTGTCAAAAAAGATAATTTCCATATGGTTGTCTCAGGCTATTACTTTTTATTATACTCACAACAACAAAACTATTAAAGGCAGGGTCAGTGCCTTGGCTTCATCTTTGCCATTTTGGAAAGGGTTGGATTCTAGAAGTATTCTAGAAGCAGTAACTTGGTCTTGTATATATACATTTACACGGCATTATAGGCTTGATACCTTGTATCAGATTAGATCAGGCTTTGCTAAGACCATTCTCCTGAGGATCCTGGAGCCTCCCCCTTCCATCTTACAAATCTGGTAAGCTAGGGTAATCTACCCACACAGCTAAAGGCTACTGCAGCAGTGATCAATATGATGAACATAACAGAGTTGTTTAAATAAACCTACTGTAACAGTAGATGTTTGAATGATCATTGTTGTGGTAGTCACTTACCCCCTCCATCCCCCTTGTTTTTGGTGTGGTTTGTATGCCACAGTCTAGCCATTTAACTTTTGTTGTTCCTAGCATTGTCCTTTCAGGGCTCCACCTCACTCTCCTTTTCTCTGTTGGCTTGAAAGTTCTGAATCTCTTGGTGCCCACACCTGTCTTTTTAGTTAGATCAGCTCAAGCTAACTGATGGTTTGGACACATGGAGAGTTCCTTGAAACTTTGGAAGCTGGTCAGTTATATCCTATGCAGGATATAATCCGGTTAGGTAAAACTACTTGCATCAGTGATCATTTGAATATCTACTGTTATGATAAGTGTATTTGCAAAACTGTACTTTCTTCCAGGACACTCTTGGAGAGGCTCCCCCCTCCTTTAAGTCTTCCTTCACTAACGTCCCTAACGTCCTCTTTGACGGTTCATCTCTTTTTGGACCTCAGGTGAAAGAGACATTGACCAGGTGTGAGCAGGAAGGGAAAACCTTATCTGCCGTCAGAGACTGTTTTTCCCTCCCATCTAGACCCTATCCCAAGGGTAATACAGGAGGGAAAATGTAGTTCCATAAATCCCAAAAAGGTTTCCCTCAGGCACAAGGTCAACCCTCCCCTAGAGGCAGAGGGGGAGGATATAATGGAAGACGCCATCCTCGCAGCAGAGGAGGTCCACAACACCAGGGAGATAGAGAAACCTTCTCTGATTGTCCCTTTCATTGCCCCTGAGGGGTTGCCCAACTATCCGTCTCTGGAGGCAGTCGGGGGTCATCTATCACTGTACCCAAGTGCCTAGCTAAACATTTCGCAAGATCGTTGGGTACAAACCATAATATCCAGAGGTTATCTTATTCCCTTTGTTACCAAGCCCCGAGCAAACTGGTCTCTGCCAGACGTGCCACCCATTCAACATGACCGTGTAACATCAGGGGTTATCTCATTGCTGCAAAAAAGAGTCATCCAAGAAGTCCCCACAGAGCAAATAGGATCCAGAACATACTCTCGATTCTTTTTAGTTCCAGAAAAGACAGGGGCTGGAGATCAATTCTAGATCTCAGCAGATTCACCAAATCCGTAAAGAAATCGATTTTCCGAATGATCACTCTGCAGTTGATATTCCCCTGTATCGGGAAAGACAATTGGATGTGCTCAGTAGATCTTCAGGATGCGTACTACCACATCAAAATGGACAGGTGCTCCAGGAGACACGCTTCCGAATGGGAGCCAGTCATTTTCAGTTCCGAACACTGTCCTTTGGTCTCACTACAGCCCCCAGAGTGTTCATCAAATGCATGGCAGTGGTAACGGCTCACCTGAGACGTCAAGGATTCCAGGTGTTTCCGTACTTAGACGACTGGCTCCTCACTGCTACCACCAAGCATCAACTCATCAGAACCAGAGATGAGACTCTATCCTTGTGCGCCAGTTTGGGCATCACAGTCGACCTAAAAAAATCAGTCTTATCTCCTTCGCAGCACAGCACATTGTATTCGTAGGCTCAGAAATAGACACAACCATCATGTCAGCAAGACTAACACCAGAAAGAGTAGTCTGTACGCAACAGATGCTTGCTAAACAGTCACAAAGTTCAGGCCAGGGTAGTCCTTCAAGCCCTTGGGACTATGACTTCCTCCATTCTATTAGTTCCTGTACACATGAGAATACTTCAATGGCTACTATTTGCCCAATGGTCGATGCAGGAACTTCCCTTGTCTTTTCAGATTTTCATAACAAACAACTGCAAGAAGGATTTGACATGGTGGTTGCATACAGAACAACTTCTCATAGGTCATCCACTTATTCCTCCCCAAGAGAAAGCAGTTTTGACCACGGACACTTCCCAGATAGGGTGGGGGGGGCCTTATCTGGGAATGACGGTCCAAGGTACTTGGCAGAACCACAAGAACCACTTGCACATCAATGTTCTGGAGATGAGAATGGTGCTATATGCATTGCAAGCACTTCACAGCTCTCTTCCCACCGGGACAATTGCGATCCAGTCAGACAACAAGTCTGTCGTGTGGTACATAAACAAGCAAGGGGGAACCAAATCTTACCCACTTTGCTGAGAGGCCTTAAGAGTTTGGAAATGGGCGATGGACACTCAATGTTTTCTGGTAGCAAGGCACATCCTGGGGAAAGCCAATGTGATAGCAGACAAACTCAGCTGAGCAATTCTGATGCCTCACGAGTGGTCCCTGAATGCAGAAGTTGCAAAAGAAATCTTTCACATATGGGGCCAGCCTTGCTGCAACCTTTTCGCCACACACCTGAACACCAAATGCAGCAGCTACATTGCCCTAATTCCCCATCTGGGGATGTCACTCAGGGATGCTCTAGTCCACGATTGGTCCCCGGGACTTCTTTATGCCTTCCCCCCTTTTCATCTCATCCCAAAGGTAATACAGAAAGCAAAACAGTTGAAGAGTACTCTGATCCTCATTGCTCCTTACTGGCCTCAACAAGTATGGTTTCCCTTCCTGTGGCCCTATCTTTTGGAGGAACCATGGATTCTGGAACCATCTCCAGACCTCCTGATTCATCAGTCGAGGCAGTTCCACCCCACCATCCACACCCTCAAATTGACAGCATGGCTACTCCAGTTCCACGAATAGTCAGGTGTGTCTCCTTCTCCCTTTCAGTTAAACACATTCTGATTTCATCCCATAAGCCATGCACTCAGAAGTTATACTCCAGCAAATGGAAAATGTTCTCTATTTGGGCTATAAACCAAGGCTTAGATCCCTGTACAGCTCCTGTAGAATCTATTTTATCCTTTCTTGCATCACTTTTTCATGAAGGAGCTGCAGCCGCTACAGCCAGAGTTCAGTTAGCTGCCTTTTCTAATTTCCATTTTGGCTTCATGGGAAATCCCATCATGTCACACTCTTTGTGCAAAACCTTTTTGAAGGCAGTTCTCCTTCTTAGGCCTCTGATCAAACAACCATCAGAACCCTTGGATCTGAACTTAGTTCTCACATCATTAATGTCTGCACCCTTTGAGCCCTCTTCTTCATCGGATCTGAAATTGTTATCTTGGAAAACACTATTCTTAGTAGCTGTGACCTCTGCTAGGAGAGTTTCAGAATTGTAAGCCCTTACTATTCGACCTCCTTACATTATTTTCCACAAACAAGCCCTTCCTTTCTTCCCAATGTATGCTCAGAGCATAATCTCAACACTACTATTGAGCTACCAGTGTTTTTTTCAAACCATTCTAATAAATCTGAGTACAGATTACACCAATTAGATGCTCACGGAATTCTCAGGTTTTACTTACACAGGACTAATGAATACAGAAAATCAGATCAATTATTTGTTTCCTTTTCAGACAAAAATAAGGGCTTGCCTGTTTCTAAGGTTACTCTTTCAAAATGGCTTTCAGATTGCATTTCCTTTGCTTATCAAACTGCTGGCAAACAATTACCCAACAAAGTAAAATGTCATCCTACTAGGGCAGTAGCTGCTTCATGTGCCTTTAGATCTAGGCTCCCAATTGACATTATTTGTGCAGCAACTACCTAGGCAAGATCAGATACTTTTGTCACTCATTACAAATTGGATTTGGCTTCCTAGGACAGGTCATCCTTTGGGTCCACTGTGTTGAAGAGTCTCTTTGTTTTAGCCACCCGGGATAAAGGTGCTAGGGACGCTGCCCCATCCAGCAAGAATTATGGTGAGATAGGACTACATAACATAAAAAAGTTATGTACTTACCATAACGTTTCATGTTTGTAGTCCATCTCGGCTACATTCTTGCGTCCCTCCCTCCTACCCCATTCCTGTTTCTGGAGGATCTGGTGGACTATACTAGTGCTGTTTGACCTGGTTGTAGTTGTTGTCCACCTAGCATGGATAATGTTACATAATTTTTTGTCTGTATGTATACAGTTTCTGATATTTTCATAACTGTTAGGTACTTACTGCTTTCTTGCAAACAAGATCTGGGGAATTGCCGTGAGGCACCATGGGATAGGGGTTAGCCTCGAGCCAGTAAAAGCTCTCGAGCTTTAGTATCGGCCGAGTTGGAGCCGATATCCAGCACGAATGTAGGCGAGATGGACTACAAACATGGAACGTTATGGTAAGTACATAACTATTTTTTAATAATACAGCTATGGCTAAAGCCAATAGTTATGTGAACTGAACTGTAGTAACCACCAAGGGGAGAGGTTGACAGTCACTGTTTTATATTCTGAATGATTTTGGAAGCGCTATGCAGAAAATATCTAGCATTAACAATAAGTCTCTATCTAACAGCTACACATCTCTCAAACAGTTTAGGGTGGCCTTATACACAGTGAGCGTGTTTCACTCTGACACGATTGCATGAATCAGCTAGCTTACTTATAAAGGGTCACTGGTGTGACACAAGCAATAGTAGGATCTTCTTTTCACAGGAGCTTTTAACAGATGACTGAGCATACTCTTTCACACTGTTCTGCTTATGCATCTCTGAGAGAAATTCAGTGTCAGCATGGGTCAGATGATACCTGATTCATATTTGTGTAGTCCTTTTCAAACTCATCTGGCCATGTGAATGGCCTAACATAATTATCTGGCAGTATGTTTAGTTCTCAATAGGGCAATATGACATTAGTACCCTCTGAGATACTGCACCATGTTTACATGGAAGTGACATTAAATTGTTCCTGCTATATTACCTATAGTGCTGACAGTGCTTCTGAAATAAAAACCCAGCACAGCCGTGTCGGTACCTAGGATTACCATAGCCTGGATGGCTGTATTTCACTGAATTTGGGTATCTCATACAGTACTGCAAGCACAGTCTAAGAAACAAATACAAATCTGTGAATCTGCATTCAGCAGTTTTGGACTTTTTTTCTGCTCTCTATTTATCTGTTAAGTGCCTCCTGAAAATAATTCTGTAAAATCCAATGTAGTGGAATCACAAGGGAGTAATGATATCCTGGCTTGACAATTTTCTACAGACTGCCTAAGCAAGCTGATTTTAGTATCAGATTTAAACACAACAAAAACTAGCCAAAAGTCAATTGTTGTACAAAGGCTTTACTACAGCAAAATAAGACACAGTTATAACACGTCAATATTTGGAAGAAGATTTTTGGAATGCATAGTTGTTTGCAGTTTGATAGACTGCATTGTATAGTTTATGCCTCTAGGGCTGTCTTTTTTCCATGTAGCTCATTCGTGTTTTCTTTGTCTAAAGATTAAACCAGTAGTCAGGAATTTATAAAGTAAGCCCAAAGGCTGAATTTTCAGAATGTTCTAACAATGGCATGTAAAGTAATTATGCATCAGAGTCAGGTAAACATAACAGAAAATCTCTTTCTGTGTTTCTTATGCTCTATATACATTAGCATAGCAAGGGTGGGACAAAGGGGGTGCCAAGGCACAATCTGTTAGGCGGTGTGATTGAGACACTCACTTTATTTTAAAATATGTAGAAGTCCGACATCTTTTTTTTTTTTTTTTTTTTTCTTGAGCTGATGGGGTGTGGGTCAAGCAGTATGAAGCCAAATGTTACAGTTTGGCGTGGTACAGTAAAAGCCGAAGTTTGTTTATATTTTCTCTCTTAACTGTGGAGCTATGTCAGGAAATGGCACTGGGCAAAAAACAAGCTGATGCTAGATGATCCAGCTATGGCTTTGTGTGTATACATTTGCTTATCTGTATATAGCTATGTGTCCCTATCAGTTGATCGAGTTTTCAGAAACTTGAACTCCATATGGCCGAGAACATATGATCGAGTTTTTGAAAACTCAAAACTTTTGAATGGAGATTGCAGTACAGCAAGGATCGGGAAATGTATGATTTTCCTCACTGTAGTGAGATCTTGGAGTTTAGCCCCTGCAAAAACATAAAAAAGATAGATTTGTGTGTGTGTGTGTGTGTGTGTGTGTGTGTGTGTGTGTGTGTGTGTGTGTGTGTGTGTACGTTTTTCTTCTTTTAAATGTTTGAGTTTTTGGAAACTCGATCATATGGTCTCTTCGATATTTTTTAGTTTCTGAAATGTTGATCATCTGACATAGACCTACATATATATATATATATATATATATATATGTGGATTCCATACATTTGGTCGAATTACACTTAGTCGAAAATGATACCAGGCATTTGCACTTCACTGAAAGCTCTCTTGGTCGAAGTTCATTTGGTCAAAAATGGAATATAGCCCCTGCCCCACTGCAGTGCAACCCTAGAGTGAGAATATTAAATAAGAGGGGGTGGAGGGCACCGCCCCCCACAATGGGGGGTGTGGGGGGTGTAGCCCCCCCGCACATAATTTTAATGTATTCACTATTATAAGAAGGTATATCCATTAGAAATGCATTGATCTATAAATATCTTTAGTAAAAACTATTGGCATGATTATATAATTATAATATGGCATATAATATATATATATGTGTGTGTGTGTGTGTGTGAGTGTGTGTGTGTGGGTGTATGTATATATATATATATATAATTTTTATCATGAAAGGTTGAGAACTCAAAATGGAGAATCGCAAACGGTCAAACAAGAAAGAGAAAATCACAAAATACTGAACTACCACTAATACTGAATCACAAAATACTGAATAATTATGTCTTACTTAAACAAAGCCCTTTATCAGTGAACTCCTTTTAGAAAACTGAGATCAGTTGTTTTCTTGTTAGTGTTACTGGTAGGGAAAGGGTTTTTAGTGAAGTAATACGTAGGGTTGGGGTAGGGCTACTCCCTGCCTACCTTGCTGATGTGGACTAACCATAGTTCTAATCCTAAGCATACCCATGCCCCTAATCCTACACATTACACTACTAAAAACCCTTTCCCTAATAGTATCACCATGCAAGATGAAAGGAAACAGCATGTACACAAGACCAAATATACAAAACAGTAAATCTATTCTCTTGCCTAGTCTTTACAGTAACACTAACCTGTGGACACTCACGCATATACACTAACCAATGTAATTTTTTCAGTCAAACATTAATTTTCCTGCACACTCATACTTACCTACACTATAGAAAAAATTAATTTCTGAATTCTGTCTTTTTTACATCCACCCAAACTTTTCAGTCAAATATACTTTTGATATTTTGGGTGGCACCCATACATGAAAATATATGGAGGGGATATATATATATATATATATATATATATATATATATATATATATATATATATATATATATATATATATTTATATATATATAGACACACACACACACACACACACACACACACACACACACACATACCTACACAGACATGCATGTATATGTCTGTTTGTATACATACACACACACCTATGCATATAAATATATGCATTTTTAAAAGAAAATATGCAAGCTGAGTTACTCTGTGTAGTACTACTGCTAAACAGAATATTTATGCTCTGGTTAAAGTACAGTTCTAGGCAATATGTACATCCTCTATTTTTTGAAGATATTTTTGTTCATTATGAAAGATCACAGATTTTAAGTTAAACCTCTTTTCTCATAGTAAATTCTGTACAATCAAAATGATTACCATGGAAATGGATTATGATACATCACACAAAATGCTGATTTGAAGGACTGTCACAAGTAGTCTGTGGCACAAAACTTAATTTCCATGTGTACATTTCTATTGATAAAGAATAAATAAAACCAAAATTCAGAGTATTAGCATGACCAGAACTGAACTCTATTGAAATGTTGAATTCAAAATGTTGCACAGTTGTAGGAATATCATTTAGCAATACTGCAAAAGGTATGATTTCTAGTAATTAGACACATTGAAGAGGCAACTTGCTTGCGGGGATTGATAATCCCTGAGCAGTACGTGAAGCATAACAATCTAAAGTGGCAATTAAGGTTCCTAGATTACAGGCAATTGGTTCTGGATATGCTTGTCAAAATCTATCAAGTGGAGTGTTACACTCATCTTATAAATAAGGGTTTTGCATTCCAAAACATTAACATCTTTAAATCACACATAAAAGAAGCCAAAAATCATCCATAAAATCTTTTTAAATGCTCACTAAAGCAATACCAATGTTTTTATACTGTAGTTTTTTTGCTAAGAGAGTAACAGTACCAGAATACATATAAAGAAAAATCATGTTAGGTATAATGAATTATCTTCAAGAGTTGTGGAATTTACTGAAAGGGTTTGCTTTAAACTTTCTTTGCCTTTTTGGCAGGGAGGCTTCTGTTTGGGATACATAAGAAAAGGTGATAGAGATCTCTTGATTCATGACAGATTGAAAGCTTGGGTGCCAGTGGTTGGCATAAATTGCTATCATTTCATCTGTCACTGTGATTTTAATAATTTTGCGAGAGGGGTGGTATGATGAATACTCATACTAGTGTAAAGGCAATGGTAGGAGCAGAAGTAAGAGTTTACTTTATACATGTATCTCAACTGTACAGATTTTCACAGAATATCCAGATTTATGGCTCATATTTTTGGTCTGTTCCTCATAAAATTTGTATTTTTTTGGAAAATCACTGGGGTGATTTGAGGACTAAAGTCACTAAATAATGACATACATTTGAGTTTCAGACTTAAAATCATTCAGAAAATGTATGTTCAAACAAAGCCTGTTACTGTAGCAACTTTCTAAGTTTGTAAGAGCAATACTTAAAATATGTCTCTATTTTTGGACCTTTGTCCCCCCCCCCTCATTTTATCAGGCTTTGTCTAGATTTTTTGCACTAAGAGGTTGAGAGGGTATGGTGCAGCCTTAAAGTAAGAGAACTAAAGTTTTGGCTGATGTGCGCAAGAGGCTGTCTAAACTTTCTATATCATTTTGTACAGTGTCACTGGATATGTAGTAAGTCTATCCCTTGTCAGCATTTCCAAAATTATCTACATTTACCAAGCATATGAGTAGACAGTATCCAATTTTGAAAAAAAATATATGTTTAAATCAGAAAAGAAATCTTAAAAGTGCTTTAAAGCAAACAAGTCAGTCACCTAACTGAAGTTATGTATTGCTTGGAGCATTTCCAGCACTGGGTATTAACTACATAGCTTTAAAATTGTCATTGAATGCAATTATATTTCCTTTTCTTATCACAAAATGTAAACGCAATAAAAAAGAAAAAAAAATGTTTGGTAGAAGAGATCACATTCTGAAATAGATAAGTGGAAAGCCGTGACTGGTATTACCCTGATCTATTGATGTTAAACAGCTGTACTTGTTGCACTCAAAGTATGGTGTCCTCTTGTACAATGTAGAATGTAGTTGTGGGAGCATATGTGCTCCCCTCTGGGCCAGTGGTGAGGCATGTGACTGCTGGGTGCCCCATCATCCATGCTTATTCACATCAGCATGTCTTTACCATTGAAGTGGGCATGATTTTCCACTCCCACTATCATACTTGTACATTGTGGCCATATCCAAATCTGCATACCATAATGTTATTGGTAGTTCTTCTGCTGTGCCATTCAGTTTGCCTTTGCCATTTGATGCTGTACAAAGATGAGCCCAATGGTACATATGCATGCCTGAATATACTGATATTTATTCACCAGATTAGAAATCAGTAAATATCCACTGTTTAAAGTAGAGGGGAAGGTAAGAGAAGAATAAGGAAAAGGAAAATGTAAACAAGACAAATCTGGCTTGAAACCTATGCCACATTGTTGTATATCTTGTTATAGCTAACTGAGGATTTGAATACTAACATGTTTAAAAATGCATTATTAGAAGGAATAAGCAGCATGCTAAGAAACTATAAGTTCTGTGCTGTAACCATAATACTATAATTGTATAATAGTTTTAAGGAAGAGACTACGTATATTTCACAGCAGTGCTTGTTTAGGGAACTAGTTTGTTAAGCTTTGTCCGTATTGTATATAGTAACATAAGGGGGCTAACATGCTTTCAACCTACACACAAAGAGAAAACACAACCAAAGGCCAGAGAGGGAAACTAAAAGTATAGGTTAATTTCTCACTTTATTCCCCCTTTTATTCCTGGTCCAGGGGTACAGTGGGTAGGCATTGGATAGGGATGGAAATAGTTAAATGCTTTCCAAAAACACATATCAACATCACATACAAAGACCATAAAACCAAATTAACATACAAGTCATGTAGAACAAACATACTTAACAAATAAATGTGGGAAACAGACACATGGAATGTTAAAGGACTCCAAAATAAAGAAAAAAGAAAACTAACCTATAACTATACCCCAAAAACTAAAGTAACTGCGGTGGTGGTGCTGCGGTAGCGTTGTTGCCTCACAGAAAGACATTGTCCTGTTTGATTCTCAGCTAGAGCATCTTCTGTGTGGAGACATGCGTGAATGGGCGTACCTTCTTTGAAGGTTGTGCGTCCTAACCGGGATATGATACTTGATAAAGCTCGGTATTGTACCGAGCGAAAGCGCTTATTTTAGTGTGGTGGCTTCCAATAAAGGATTTATTTACAGTCTTGTTTGGTGCGTCGTCCTTGGGTCGTGAATTCTTCTTTTTTATGGACTTATGATTTCACTTATATCAGAAATAAATTACAAGGACAAAAAATACACAAGAAATGAGGAAATTATCAAAGTATTTGAACAAATATATTCTCAAATCCATGGGGAACAAACATTACAAACCTCTAAGGAAGATAGAGAGCATTTTCTTCAAAAACTAAAATTCCCTAAACTAGATTTAGATCAACAAAAGAAACTAACAGGACCTATTTCCATCAATGAGATAAGCACAACGATTAAAGATTTCAAGTCACATAAGGCCCCAAGACCAGATGGACTTGCTTCAGAATTTTATAAAACTTTCACCCCCCCCCCCCAATTGCCAAACTACTATATTATGTGCTGAACTATATAATAAATAACAATATAAATTATATTCATTTCAATGCCTCCAAAACTATTTTCATACTAAAAGAACATGCAGACCCCCAACACCCAGATAGTTATAGACCCATCTCCCTACTAAATATAGATACAAAGATCCTGACCTCAATACTCGCAAATAGATTAAAAAATTTGATAGAGAAAATCATTTTTCCAGAGCAATCTGGGTTCACACCACAAAGACAGACCAGCAGCAGCACTCTAACATTGGATGCATTAATATATTTTGCAAATCAGGGGAATATTAATATCTATGCAATGGTAGTAGATGCCCACAAGGCATTTGACAGGGTCAACCTAGAATTTTTACTTCATACATTACCTTATTTTGACATACCTATCAATTTCATTCAGATCATCCAAATTCTCTATAGCAATCCATACACATCCCTATATATAAATAAAACGTGGTCAAACAGAATTATGATAAAAAATAGAACAAGACAAGGATGTCCCATATCACCCATTCTATTCAACCTATACATAGAACCCTTGTTTCTTTATATTAAACAAAACACATACCATAACCCCCCCCCTCAACACACAACTTCAAAGTATATCTCACCGTCTTTGCAGATGATCTGAACATGTACTTCACTACACCAAACTCAGACATAACCAAAATAATAACTGCAATTGAACAATTTTCAGTCATGTATAACTACAAATTAAACCTCAATAAAACTAATATCTTCCCCTTAAGGTCACCCAAACTTATCTCATTAATACCTCTAATAGATACAATAAAAATTAAAGAAGAAACTAAATATCTGGGAATTACTTTCTTCCAGAGCAACAAGGAATTCTACCAGCATAACATAACTCTTAAATGGCAAAGCATAATACAAGACTGTAAAAGGTGGAATAACCTTAAGCTACCATTTCTGGCCAAAGTATCAGTAATAAAAATGAACATTTTAACCAGACTAATATATATATTCATGACATCACAGATAACTTTATACATAATACATTTTTCAAACAAATTCATACCTTCCTAGCAAAATTCATATGGGAACCCAAAAAAACAGAATCTCATATCAGAAACTAACACTTCCCAAAAGCAAAGGGGGTCTGAACCTGCCAGATTTTAAAACTTATTACTCTATTATCAACACTAACAGAACATTGAGAATAGCAGAACATAACCCGACAATGAAAACTTGGTCACCTCCTTGGGTGACAATATTCTATAGGCACATTAAAGCACTAGGCATCAATCCCAAAGTGCTTCACTTTTTAAACAAAAAAAATTTACAAACCTATAACATTATAGATCCCTTAAAATATTCTATAAATATAACACAAAAACTCTTTCATTCCTTAAACCTTAGGCAAACTAGTATAACACTACAACCCCTCCATAAAAATCCAAATCTAAAAATAAATAACAAGATGCTAGACCTTGATTCTTTTCCTCGATTAAAGGACAAAATAATCCAAGATATCTACCCATATCTTAACTGTACAATCCAGTAACCTAAATCTACCCAAATCATATATAATAATTCTACGACAAATCAAAAAGTTGTGTTCCAGCTACCTCCAAAACTTTACTATAGTTAATAGTGACATGGAAAACTGTACTCTGCTTTGGAAGACTATTCTTACAACAAGGAAAACAATATCTAACTCATATAAAATGATAGGTGAAATCAAATTTCAGAAGGAACTCCTTTTCTGTAACTATTGAAGAAAATTAAAACCATCCATAGACGACCAGCAAATAAGTCATGAAATCAATCTAACACTGAAAAGTATACCCCTTAAAAAACTGTCATACAAGTAACTCATGATAAATAATAATGAATATTTCACACCCGCAATACTCCACAAATTCAATGCATCTAAATCACCATATGGCCCACACTGTAAGGATCAGGTAGCAGACCTAATGCATATGGTTTGGAGTTGCAAATGTGTGTACAAACTCTGGAATTCCCTCAAGGTACAACTGCAAAAAATGGGATATCAGACATCAACATTAACATGGGAATTTACCCTTCTACGTATTCACCCATCTAACATAACAGGAAAACAAG